>NC_083766.1:51052673-51097673 GCF_963514075.1 Conger conger | reverse complement strand
ACCCCCCCCAACCACCTCACTCCCCCCAACCACCTCACTCAACCACCTCAACCACCTCACTCAACCACCTCACTCCCCTCCTCAACCACCTCACTCCCCCCCCCCAACCACCTCACTCCTCCCCGAAAGTACCAGCCGCCCTGTCGCCAAGACGCTCAAAACCTGCCATCTTCCCCCCCCTCCTCCCCGCTCTCAGACCGGGCCGCTGGTGCCTGGGGTTGGAGCCCCGTCTGTCTGCAGCCCGGCGGCGGTGCGCCCTGGCGGCGGTTTAGGCGGTTCATTTGGGCGTCTGAGCCTGCGTAATGGCCGTCACCCTGCAGGTGTGATTACAGGGAGAGGAGTAATCGCGTGGAGCGCCCGTTTACAGGCCGGAGCGGCACCGCTGGTTATTTCCACTCCACTGCGCTTTGAAGTAACGGCAAACAGCTTGTTAAACTAAGCCCCCCTCTCTCCCTCCTCCCCTCTCTCTCTCTCTCTCTCTCTCCCCCTCCCTCTCTCTCTATCTTTCTCTCCCTCCCTCCCTCCATCGTTCCCTCCTTACATGGCACACCTATTTAGGAAGTACCGAGCGCCCAGCTTTTCACCACATGCTAATCCAATTTATTTCTGACTGTAAATAAATGAAAAATAGCTGGGGCCTCACTACCTAGGAGGAAGGAGAGGGGAGGGCAGGGGGGGGAGGGACAAATTCATAATATCACCACCCCCCACCCCAGTGCTCACGGGTCAGTGACTTCAGGAAGAGGAGGCACTCGACTTGTCCTGCTTTCTCCTGCTAACCTCCCCGGCACCCAGGAGAGGAGGTGGCAGGTCGCTCCTCCTCACAGACACACCGGACCCCACTGCTCCTCCTCCTCCCCCTCTCCGATCTGCATGGCTGCGTTGCAGGTTTTGTCCTGAAGCGGTCCCTATAAATAGCCTCTCAATAGCCCGCTGCCAAGCAGACCTGCTCATCAGAACTAATTGCAACAGAAAAGTCCCCCCCCAACCCCCCTCTGTTTTCTCTACCTCTTGCCTTTCTATTTATTTATTTATTTATTTATTGTAATTCTGTCCTGAACCTTTTTTTCTTTTTTTCTTTTTTCTTTTTTTTTTTTTCTACTGCTGAAGACATTCAAGTCCAAAGTGCCTTCAGCTGCAGAAATGTCTTTTATATTTGCTTAATGGTGACCTTTATTTGGTCATAATTCATGGTTGTTTTTCTAAGTCCTTCCCCCTCTTCCTGGTTGACAGAAGAGTGTGTCTTGGCGGTTGTTGGTAGCCTCCTCTTTGACTAGCCCTGCTCGCGTCGGGCCAGGCAGTTGCTCGCGGTTCGCATTCAGTGCGGCCGGAGGCACCTCTGACCGTGGCCACTGCTGCAGCAGAACTCATTTTCCCAGGATTCCTGCTGCTGTTTCCAAAATGGCCGACACAATGGAGGAGACAAACTGAAAGACGGGGGGGAGAGGGGAGAAAGGGGGAGAGGAAGTGTTCATTTTTCACGCTGAGCGGGTTGCTTTGCCCGTCTGTCCTGTGACTGCTAGAGGTTGTAGGGAAAGTGCGGAAGCCAGCGGAGACTGAGAGGGTAATTAGAGGATCCTGCTGCGAGGCTTGATTATAAATGCCTGACCAGCAGCACAAACATGTGACTCTGTCATTGTGTGTGGGCTGTTCTTTGTGTGCGTGTGTGTGTGCGTATCTGTGTGAGTGAAGTGTGTGTGTGTGTGTGTGTGTGTGTGTGTGTGTGCGCGCACGCACGCGCATCTCTGTGAGTGAAGTTTGTGTGTGTGTGCATTCATATGTGTGAGATTGAGAGTGTGTATGTGCGTTTGTGAGGTCACGCTCTCCTCATGTCAGATGCACTGATTAATCTTGCTGTGTTGTGTGTGTGTTTGTTTATCTGTGTATCCGTGTGTTTATCTGAGACCAGGCAGTGATTAATGTTGCTGTCGGGGTGCGTGTATATGTGTGTGTTGTGTGTGCGTGTTTGTGTGTATCTGTGTGTGTTTATATGAGGTCAGACGCAGTGATTACTGTTGTTGTGGGGGTACGTGTATCTATGTGCGTGTTTGTTTATCTGTGTGACTGTGAATGTTTGTGAGGTCAGATGCAGTGTATGTATGTATGTATGTGTGTGTGTGTGTGTGTACGGGGTCAGACTTGGTGTTCAATGTTGCTGTGTGTGTGTGTGTGTGTGTGTGTGTGTGTACGCGGTCAGACTTGGTGTTCAATGTTGCTGTGTGTGTGTGTGTCTGTGTGTGTACGGGGTCAGACGTACTGATTAATTTTGCTGTGGGGGTGCTGAGTGGCCAGCATGTGGCCCCGGGTCCCTGGGGGCCGGTGTCATTGTGCGGGGGGACCCCGCGGGCCCCGCAGGCCCTGACCTCCGGCCCCACGGCAGGGCCCTTTGTGTGGAGGTCTGGGAGCACCCTGACCCCCTGCCCAGACAAGCGTCTGGGTCACACCACAATTCGGCGGGGGCGACGGGGATGGTCTGTGCTGGCCGTCTGTGCTGGCCGTCTGTGTCCCCGCCCCAACCCCCCACTCCACCCCGCCCCCCCCTCACCCTGGGCTCGGAAAATAACGTCCCTCATTATTTTGGTGATAATACAGAATGACAGCAACTTGGATGCTCAACCTCTGTGCTGTTAAAAAAATCCCTACCACCCCTCCTCCCTTCAGTTTCACCCTTTTTCACATCATTTAATAATGCCAGACACATTTAGAGGTGGGGGGAGGAACTAGTTTAATTAATTTATCAGTGACAAATCACTACGATGCAGCGTGAAGTTGAATTGTATGCAGAATGCATCAGAAGCCAGTTCTGATGCAACGGTATCTGATGCGTGATATCTGTGATCGGCGTCAGGTCCACTCGGGGCCACGGTACTGGGTTGGTTTTTGTACTGGTTAGTGGGGTGCTTTTGCATGTGCCAGATGGGGTACACACACACACACACACACACACAGTCTCACAGTCACAGTCTCTAATGAGCCAATCAGAGTAGGCCAGGGTAAAACACCGCTACTCGCAGAGCCAATCAGAGCAGGCCAGTGTAAAACGCCACTACACACAGAGTGGTGTTCTCCAGTGAAGGATCTTTCATTGGGGTGGGCCACAGAAATCGGGGGGTCGGTTGCTGACAGGATGCTCTATAATCGCCACAGGGGTCCCCCCCGGTGTCTCTGCTCCCCCTCCCCCCCCACGCCACTCGCTCCTCTGATCACCTGACTCCCGCCTCGTTCATCAGGACCGCCCGCACGCCTTTGTGCGGAGGTGTATAATCAGAAGGGTAATGTCCTCTGACTTTGTCAGATGGGCTCGGCTCGGGCCAATCGGCACGGGGGGGGGGGGGCAAGCCGGGGTCAGCCCCGCCCCCCGTGCGCCGGGGAAGGGCGGAATTAATCCCCGCCACGCCCGGCGTGGCCGCGCCCACAGAGCCAAACTCCATTAAGAGATTCCACTGACACCTCCGCGCCAGGGACCGAGCTGAGCTCCCCTCTGAGGCCCTGTGGTGCAGCCCGCCGTTCATAATTACTCATCACGAATGAAAATAAGCATCAAAGTATGACTTATTGATGATAAGATTAAGGATAAAATGATTACTAATTGAGGACGAAATTAAGTTTGAATGATTATTTATTGATTTAAAAAAATATCAAATTATTACTTATTCATGATAAAAATAAGTTTAAAATGATTACTTGCTGACGATAAAATCAAGTACATAATGAAAACGTATGGACGATGGAAATTACATATGACATTTACCTATTGAAGTATAAACACAAATAAATGTAAAATGATCCTTTATCATGATAAAAATAAGTATAAAACAATGACTTATCGATGATAAAACTCGTATAAACGATGACTTATTACCGTCGATGATTTCAGCGCGCCATTGTACAGCGGTCTCCCACTGTCAGCGGAAATGCACGCGTACTGTAATTAAGGGGTTTGTTCGCTCCGTATGGGAACGGGGGAACCATGAACATTGAGCCTTTGTTTTCCCCTGGAAAGGAAGTGCAGGCGCTTGCTGTTCTGTTTGTCTTTGCCTTCAGCTACAACTGGTCCTGGAGCCCCACGTTCAGCCTGGGCTTTACGTGTAATCTTACGCCGTCCCTCCTCCATATTTCATCAATATTACTGCTGAACTCACTCGAAATATCACTGTAAGAAACCTGAAAAACCCCCATACACAAAAATGGAAGCATATACTTGTTTAAACTGGAGCTTTTTTTCTTGTGGCTGAGGATAAAGGGCACTTGTGGTTTCCATTCTGGGAAAAAATACACACAGGGAAAAGTGTCAAGTCGGATCAAAGGAGCTTTTATAAATCAACTTTGTAAAAGGTCATCTCCTTGAAGCGGGCTTGTTAGACCCAATCGAACGCTTTCAGGCGGTTTTAATTTTTCCCCTACTCATTAGATTAAGTATTCCCCGAGAACTGTAGAAATGATATCTTCCAGAACATTCCAGCTCGCACAATAGTATGAAAATAACACCGGGGGGGAGAAGGGGCAGGTTTTACCCGGAGAAGCGGCCCAGGTGCGCTTTAAATGTTGATGGGGTTTTTTTTGGCGGTGGCGTGATGTGAGTCACACTCTGTTCCGGCAGCCTGGGAGGCCCGTGTGGCCGCTGACGCGTGCAGACGGCCGCACGCGGACCCCCTCCCCTCGTCCAGCACAGAGGAGTGCCTGGGACGGCGCCGGGGGGGGGTGGGGTGACTGCTGGGGGCTCGTCATCGGTTGTAAATATTTAAATCGATCATTTCTGCGAGGCGCGCGACTCCCCGTTTGCGGGGGGCATTAAAGATGCATGGCGGCAGGAGGGCCGGCGAGCTCTCCCCGCGATTAGAGTGCTGCGGGAGGCCCCGGGCCGCAGGCCACAGGGCCCCCCGGCCCCGGAGCTACGCTAATCCCGTTAGCTTCTGCTCGGGGGAGTTTTAATGAATACATTTTTATGCGTTTTATTTTATTGATGTGTTTAATTTGAGCCGGAATGTGTGGCGTTCAGAGAGCGCAGGGAACGCGTGAGACACGGCAGTCAGACGGTGAAAATGCAGAGGCTTACAGTGTCTGAGATTCCACCGTCCTCTGTGATTAACTGGGGAGAGGGGATGGGGTGCCAAGTGTGTGCTGGCTCTTTCCCACTCTGTCTCTGTCTCTCTCTCTCTGTTTCTCCCTCCCACTCTTTCACTCCCATTCTCACTCCCTCTCTCTCCCTCTATCACTCCCCCTTTTTTCCTTCTCTCTCCCTCTCCTTCTCTCCCTCACACTCCCCCTCTTTCTCCCACTCTCTCCCTCTCTCTCCCTCTCTCACTCCCCCTCTTTCTCCTACTCTCTTTCACTCCCTCTCACTCCCTCTCTTTTGCCCTTGCCTTCCTCGACTCCAAGGGACACGAGCACCCCCAAATTATTTATGCGTGTATTTATTGTTGTGCTGGCTGGGAGCGGTTGGGGTTGGGGCGGTGAGTCACGCGTTTCCATCCCGGCTGTGCGGTGCGTCAGCCCGTCGGCCCCCCAGCGCCGGGGGGGGGGGGGGGGCAGGGGGGCAGGGGGGCGAGCAGGGGGCAGGGGGGCGAGCGGGGGGCAGGGGGGCTCCCCTCCTGCAGCTGTGTTTGTGGAGGCGCGCTGCAGGCTGTGAGTCTTGGCTCTCTCGACCGTCGCCTGGCCGCTGACCCGCTCTCCGTTCTTCTGAGAGCCTCTTCCTCTTCCCACCCTTCCCCCTCTCTCTCGGTCTCTCCCTCTCTCTGTCTCTCTCTCTCTCCTCTAGCACCTCCTTTTCCTCTTCCCTGAGTCCCTCCCCTTCCTCTCCCTCCTCTCTGGAGCTCGGCTGTGGAGTATATCTTCATAGGCAGAGTCCCAGGACACCTCCCCAAACCAAACTGCACACCCCTTTACCCTGCAACAAAGGCAGCCGCTGATTGAGGCCAATGCTTCCGTCCTCCTGTGTTGGTGTGTGGTGGCCTGTGACTGTGTCTGTCTGTCTGTGTCTGTCTGTGTCTGTCTGTGTCTGTCTGTGTCTGTCTGTGTGTGTCTGTGTCTGTCTGTGTGTGTCTGTGTGTGTATGTGGTAGTATGTGACTGAGGAGACTGGGCAGAGGTGTGTGCGTGCCTGCGTGTGCGTGTGTACCCTTGTGTGTACACATGTTTGTGTGAGGCACAGACGGTTGACCCTCGGTGTGTGTGTGTGTGTGTGTGTGTGAGTGTGTGAGTGTGTGAGTGTGTGAGTGTGTGAGTGTGTGAGTGTGTGAGTGTGTGAGTGTGAGTGTGTGAGTGTGTGAGTGTGAGTGTGAGTGTGAGTGTGTGAGTGTGAGTGTGAGTGTGAGTGTGAGTGTGAGTGTGAGTGTGAGTGTGAGTGTGAGTGTGAGTGTGAGTGTGAGTGTGAGTGTGAGTGTGCCCTTGTGTGTACACGTGTGTGTGAGGCACAGACGGTTGACCCTCGGTGTGTGTGTGTGTGTGTGTGTGTGTGTGTGAGTGTGTGAGTGTGAGTGTGTGTGTGCCCATGTGTGTGTGAGGCACAGACGGTTGACCCTCTCTGGGTACGCGCTCATTATTTCACCGTGCAGCTCCCGTGCTGGAGGACGCGGACACACTCTGCAGTCCTCCATTAAATCACAGGAGGGTTTTTCCCCTCGCTCTCCCGCCCAGAACGGAAACGTAGTCAGCGTTCTCCCGGGAGGCCGCGCTAAACTCTCCCTCCGCCCGGGCGAGGCGCTCTCACGGCCCCGTGAGCGACTAACAGCCCGGATAGCTTTAGCAGAAGCAAATGACCCGGGCCTCTTAAAACCCAGCCATAAATCAATAAGAGAAGCTCGACGTGTCTGAGGTAAACTGATCCCCTAAATACATATTTCTGTCATAGCGGGGGGGTTTTTTCTGCTCGCTCGCTCTGTCGGTTGATGCCGTTTGACGGCGGGGGACCTGCTGGAGAACCACCCTGGAGTCGTGGGCTGGTTTCCAGGGCGGGGAGCTCCCTGTAGCCGCCTCTTCTCTGGAGCTTTGCGATCTTTATTTACCTGCGCTGTGCCTTTATGCTGCGGCGGTGTTAACGCTGTGTAGTATCGCCGTGTCCCCATGGCTGTTCAGAGCGGCTGCTCAAGTCTCGCCGAGTCTCCCTGTGTCTCTCCGCAAACTCTTTCTCTCTTAACCCTCTCCAAATCTCTTCGTCTCTCGGAGTCAAACTGTGAACGTTTGAAAACTGTTCAAATCTCTCACAGGTAGAGTCCCCCTGACTCTCCCTGTGTCTACCCAGACTGGCAAAATCTCCAAGTCTTTTAGTCTCCTCAAGTCCCCTAGTGTCCGTTCCCAAACTCTCTCCAAATCTCTTCGTCTCTCAGAGTCAAACTGTGAATGTCTGAAAACTGTCTAAAATCAGGAGTCCCCCTGACTCCTACCTCCTATTCCTGTCCCCAAACTGGCCTTTTAGTCTCCTGGAGTCTCCCTAAACTGTCAGTCTCTGAGCTGATCAATGGTGTCCTAGCTGCCGCGCACAGGTCCCCAGTCTGTGCACCCAGTCCTGTATGTCAGAGCCTGTTCTCTGGGTAAGCAGGCGGACAGAGCGCCTGCCGTACAGTATGTGAAACACACACCGCATAAATGTACCTCTTAACCTTTAACCCCCCCAGTCTCAGGTTTTTAGGTTAGTCGCTCTGTTATTGATGCACTCTTTTTAAATTACTCCTCTGTTCTGTATGTAAATAGAAAATCATTCTTAGTCAGTGGACTTCTCGTGATGTCCCGCCAGCGTAATCGCATTCGCAGAGAGGCAGAGAGAGGAGGGGAGAGAGGAGGGGAGAGAGCGAGGGAGAGAGAGGGAGAGCGAGAGAGGGAGAGAGAGGGAGAGAGAGGGAGGGAGGGAGAGAGAGAGAGAGAGAGAGGGAGGGAGAGAGAGAGAGAGAGAGAGAGAGGGAGAGGGAGAGTATCCGAGAGAAATCTGGACGTCTCAGGGAGCCGTGTTGGCCAGGGCACAAGTGTTATGTTGAAACCAGATGTTGAGAGATGTTTCCTCTGCGTCATGTGGGCTTCTGCTGCTGCGCTTACATAAATGTCATCTGTACAGTAGCAGAGATGTGCAAACCCAGCTGCTTTTCCAGGCCAACGGCAGGCTGCCCTGGCAGCACCGGCCCTGCTCCACGGGAGCCTTCCCTCTGGCTTTATTAAACCTGACCCCCCCACCCAACGTTAACATGAGCTACAGGTAGGCTGTCAGCAACTGACAACTGCTTCTATACCACCCGACCCAACTTTAAAATGAGCTACAGGTACGCTGTCAGCAACTGACAACTGCTTCTATACCACCCCACCCAACGTTAACATGAGCTCCAGGTAGGCTGTCAGCAACTGACAACTGCTTCTATACCACCCGACCCAACTTTAAAATGAGCTACAGGTACGCTGTCAGCAACTGACAACTGCTTCTATACCACCCACCCCAACTTAAAAATGAGGTAGAGGAACATGGCCAGCTACTGACACCCGTATGGAGCGAGGGTTGACTGTTTTGAGGCGCTGTATTACCCGTGTGTCCTCTGCTGAGCAGCAGCGAGCTAGCGTCGCTGCATGCCATGGTCATCGCGGTCAGGCACGGTTCAGTTCAGACCGCACACAGCGGGGGAGATGCTGCAGCTTCAGCACTCTGCTGTTCTTGAGCTTAAACTGATACCCACCGGAGTGCATAAGATATTTTTATGTGTGATTGGATAATGTTTTGAAGAAATAAGTGGTTTGTTTTAAGAAAATAATGATATTTTAGTTCATTTCTTGAAAAACTATTTTGGCCAATGTGGGGTTGAACTTCCCGCCCTCATTTGAAGTGTTTGTTTTCATGCGCCAACCCCACTGCCGATTCGGGAGTGCAGACATCCGCAGTTCATCTCCGAAACGTGTGGTGTCATCACCTGATTCTTCTCACACCGCAGACTGCAGCCGTGCTGCCACGGGGTGGAATTACAGGAGGACATTTCAAATGTAGCTTCGGCCTGCAGTCCATGTGCACCCCACAGACCCGCAGGGAACGCTAGAAAGTGATGAAACGTGGAACCCCTCAACCGACTGGGCGCTCTGAAGCTGCCGGCCGCAGTCCACACTGGCTCAGTGCGAGCGTTTCAAATGGAGGGTGTAACATTAACCAAAAAAAAATATATGCAACTCTGATGCAACTCTTGTGTGCCCCTTGTGTGCATTTGTGCACGTACCTTCTGTGTTTTGTTTTGTTTTGTTTTGTTTTGTGTGAGTGGTTGTCTAACCCGAAAAAACAACTGAGTCACGCAGCGACTCATGCAGCGGGGAACGGGGCGCGCAGAGTGAATCGGCGAGAACACAGATTGCTCCGCGCTACTCCCTCCAGCAGGGACCCTCCCTCTCCAGCTCGCGTTCAAGGATCGGGGCAAGGGTGACGGGCTGTTTTTAGGTTTTTATATAACGGGGACAAATGGCCCTTTAAGCCGTCCTCACCTGTTAGGATAATTTTTCTATTTGCCTCTATATGTCAAAGGTGGGCTGAGGTGTGTGCCTGGGCCCTCTAATGAGGTGAATGGGGCAGTCTTCACCTGCAAGACAGTGGAGTACTGTTTGTGAGCGGGGTTTGTGAGCGGGGTTTGTGAGCGGGGTTTGTGAGCGAGCGGGGTTTGTGAGTGAGCGGGGTTTGTGAGTGAGTGGGGTTTGTGAGCGGGGTTTGTGAGCAGGGTTTCCTGACTCTGATTGGATGACTGGAGAGAAGGTTTCCATAAGGCGCTGGCAGGTTCATTAGTACGCATCACAACCTGAGTCCGAGTTAAGTCGAGTCCCAAAACTAAAACTGCCCTCTCCACAACCACCACCTCTCCTATCCGGACGTATGGGGGGGAGGAGACGAGTGGAGGAGAGGAGGAGACATTTTTTTAAGTGTTGGGATGCACCCCCGGACGTCCCCCGCTCACTGTGTGACAGGCTCACCCCCCGCCTAGTGGCCACTGGCCTCTCCCCCTTAATGTGTGACTGAATCGATTCTAAATCATTTCTCTCTTTCTCCCTGTAGGACCTACGCAAGCAGGTAGCTCCGCTGCTGAAGGGCTTCCAGGCAGAGGTGAGTCACCTGGGGGGGGGGGGGGGTGTGGGTGTGTGGGAGGCTGTGGGTGCCCCAGCACCTGCCCCTTTTGCCCCCAAGTACTCGATGCACCCTTTTGATTTGACAAACTATTTATGTTTGTATTATTATTGTTGCTGTCATTCATTGATTTTGGTAAAATATATTCTATGCAATAACTGGGTGTTATAGAATTTTATAGGTTGGTGTGGCATTATTTCACTTTGACATATTGCCCCTCTAAAGGTCTCTGCGTGACCCTGCATCAGGTGCCCCAAACGCTTCTCTCCCTTGCCGTAAATGTTTGCTCTGTATGTTAGTTTTCCATCCATTCATAGATTTGTATGAGCTTTGTCTGAAGCCCGCCATCTATAATAAACTATTGACAGTTTCGGAGAGGTGAAGGCCAGTAAGGAAGGGTAGCTTTCGCTGCTTTGTTCTGTAGTTCTCATTCACTTCCCTTACAAAACGTCAGCGCCCAAGTCCATCATTTTGTATTTCATTCCCGGTTTTAGCTCCCCCGTACCTCTATCACAGTAGCAAAAGTGCGATAGATATTGCAGATGGTGGAGTTCAAAATGTTGACCTCCGACGTTGATTATTTAAGGAATCATTAAATGTGCGGTTTCTGCGCCGTTACGTTCCCGCATTGTAGAAGGAGCGTTACGTAGAACGGGGTGATGGGAAGGGTGAAGGATATTTAACCGAGCGCTTTGGAACAGAATTTCCGTCGCCCCGCGACAGGGTGCGGATTTGTGACCCTGAACGATTCGATGCGACAGGGCCGGCCAGCCGAAGGGGAAAGAGAATATTGCAGTTTAACATTCTGTTCTGAGAGAGAGTGTTTGTTGCCGTTTTTCGAGTACAGCAACTTCACAATTGATTTACAGGACTTTCTTTATTCCGGGCTCCCAGACTGCAGGAAGCGGGGGGGGAGGGGGGAGGGGGGAGGAGTACGGTTTTCCGAATTCATTATCGAATTCCTCTCCGGAGTCCGGGCCGTGCCGGCCTGCCTGCTGGAAATTAGCGCTATACAATGCTCACGCCGTCTTGGCGGAACGCGCCGGACTCTTCGCACAGGTGCAGGTGGCTTCCGTTAAAGTGTTTGTTCTGAAGAAAAGGTCCCTGAACTTTACGCCGTCAGAGAGTTTTTAGTATGTCCGGCCCGTGTGCGTGACTCAGCGGTGATGAGCTCGGTCCGATTCGTTATGGCGAATAAATAATAATAAGTCTGTTTTGTAAGGAGCGGTTGCGATTCGGATCTGCCTCCACACGCAGTTTCTCCCCCCCGCTGGACGAGCAGACAGACGTCCTTCATCTTCGGACGGACGTTTATTTTGGTTTCTGGTCTGTTTCTCATCACGTTAAGTATAGTTTGTTAAATATGAACACACCGCATTTTCAGACCAGGCTAACGTAGCAATTTATCATTGGGTTTTGTTGGCTTGAATTCTCTCGTCTCTGTTTTACTCTTAATGGGTCTTCCAGGCCGGAGGAGGCCTTCCCAGTCCTGGCTCTCAGAGGAACGAGCCTTCTGCCTGCTGGGCTAAATATGGTTCTGTCACTCACAGCTTTTACACTCCGCTCACTAAAACTAAAACCGCAGCATTCACTCTTGCATGAAAGAGAGGACCACTCTCAAATGGGACCTGGTCGAAAAGGACTGCATTGACCAGAGGCCACTGTGGACAGGACCTGCTGGAAAAGGACTGCATTGCCCAGAGTGCACTGTCAATGCAACCTGGTCAAAAAGGACTGCATTGCCCAGAGACCACTGTGGACAGGACCTGCTGGAAAAGGACTGCATTGCCCAGAGTGCACTGTGAATGGGACCTGGTCAAAAAGGACTGCATTGCCCAGAGACCACTGTGGACAGGACCTGCTGGAAAAGGACTGCATTGCCCAGAGTGCACTGTGAATGGGACCTGCTGGAAAAAGGTCCTCTGTGACCCAGGACCTGAACATATCCTGCTGACCAGGAACCACTGGACTATGGAGAAAATATGGGCCAAGTGTCACCAGCTTACTTTTCATTGTGTACTGACAATGCAATGGGGTGTTTTTTTGGGGGGCCGCCATGTACTAATTGGAGCCAGAGACTGTTCAGTAGGGAGTAGGGGGTATATGGGCATCAGTTCTGCCAGTTTGGAGTCGTCCACCCAGCGCGTGACAGTGACTCGGCAGTGACGCAAACTGCTCCTGATTCATCCTCTAAATATCGCTACATTGTCCGAATAAGACAATAACTTCACAGATCTGCACATGGGGAGTCATTAGACTAAGAATAAACAGCTATTTTGTGTATATTTTCTTCTGGGCCTCTGTGAGGAACAGGACCTGCTCTGACCAGGAGCCTCTGTGATCAGCAGGACCTGCTCTGACCAGGAGCCTCTAGGGGAACAGAACCTGCTCTGACCAGGAGCCTCTGTGGGGAACAGAACCTGCTCTGACCAGGAGCCTCTGTGGGGAACAGAACCTGCTCTGACCAGGAGCCTCTGTGGGGAACAGGACCTGCTCTGACCAGGAGCCTCTGTGGGGAACAGAACCTGCTCTGACCAGGAGCCTCTGGGGGAACAGGACCTGCTCTGACCAGGAGCCTCTGTGGGGAACAGGACCTGCTCTGTACGAAGCTGGGCTGAAGCCCTGCATCAGCGGACCGTGTGGACCCTCCGGCCTCTCCGTGGCTCCACCGATCTGATAAGAAGCCTTTTCGATTATTTCCCCGGCGAGAGCGCATTCCCATTACAGCCGCTCTTATCTGGCACCCCGCCGCGCTCTCGGTCTCCGGCCCCGGGTCAGCGCCCGCGCCCTTCATGCGCCGTTGCCGTGGACGATTCCGGCACGGCGCGCCGGCAGAGGGAGAGGCACCGCGATGGCGGCCGAGGACGGGCGGGGCGGGGCGGGGCGGGACACTAACCACTGCGGAGGAAACCGAAGGCCCGTTGAGCCGGAGACGGCTCTAACTCACAAGAGCGCAGCCGGGGCCTGTCGGATTAAGGAGCCGCAGGTCTGTGCGTGCGAGCGACTGGCTGATGTCACTGGCTCAACGCTCTCCAGTCGCCCTCCGCCCCCACCCGCTCGACCTGTTCTACCTGCCTCGCCTATCGAGCGGGACTCCCGTCAGCCGCCATCCCGGCTCCCGCTCACCACACAAGTCCGGGCCCCGAGAGTCAACAGCCGCCCCGCTGCCGTGGCAACGCCACCACCGCCGCCGCCGCTGCTCCTCGCCTCATTGGTTAGATTTCCCTTCCTTTCATGTGCTGGTTGAGAGCGTGTCTGTCTGCACAGAATGTCCTTGCAATGTGCAATTATCGTCTGACCAGACCGTTTAGATCTGTAATGAGCTGTGTCGTCCAAGTCTGGGTCATTCCCCGCCAGCGTCCTGCTTATTACTCTTTTACCAGCTGCTTTTATATCAACCCCCCACACCTCTCCCTTTTATAAAAAAACCCCCAAACTTCGCCTTCCTCAATCTGAATGCTGACATCACCACCGACTGGCTTTCCCATGAACCTCGAGCTCTCTCGAAGCCTACCTTCGCCTTCCGTTGTTACTGTGGCAACACCTTTGATCAGGTCTTGGCGGCAGTAAGGATATATATATTTTTTAATACCAGATGGATTCCGCAGTAATAAAAACGGAGTGGTGAACGGAACTTATCCTGGGGTATCTGAAGGACCTGGAAGTTTCCGCGTTAACAAACTGAAACGCCGTGTTCAGCGTTCTCCCGGGACCTTCGCACAGAGCGCTAAATAAAGCACAGAAACCCGCTGCGTGTCATGAGTCAATAATTGGTCAGTTGCTGTTATCAGCCAGCATTTTTTAAGGGCTAAATATAGCCCCCTGGACCGGAAGCCCCGGATCGAAAAACCCAAGCACAGATGGGATTTAATTAAAGGAAGAAAAAAATAATAATGCTGGATTTTGCTGGAAAATAAAAAGGCAGAAAACCTGCTAAAAAATCTGAATTCTGTCTTGGAAACGGCTTGAAATGGCTGCCACGGAGTGGCTGTGAGCGAGCGGTGGCTGGAACGGTTAATGGCGCGCCCCTTTAAAATTCAGCGGCGGAAAAGCGGCATGTAAGTTTCATGAAGTGCGGTTGTGAGCAGGCGCTCCCCGGACACCTCTCTGCGGCGGAGTTACGGCCTGTCTGCTCCATTAATGTTCACTGCGGTTTGTGTTCCCTGTTCATGCGGCCCGGGCCTATTATTGACCGAGATAATCGCTCTGTTTAAATAACCGGGGTTTAAAAATACCCGGCCTCGCAAGGGCTCCGTCTGAGTTCCCCCGAATTCGGCTCTGCTGCAATCGAGACTCTCGGCGGGCGCGAGGAGCCCTCGCCCTCCTCTACGTCCGACATTTTCATACCACGAATTTCGATTATTATTTTTCCACGTTCTCAGCTGCTCCCTGATAATAGCAGATTTTTTTTTTTTTTTGCGTGTGTTGTGTGGGTCTTAGGGAATGCCGTATGTAGTAGCACGGAAGACATTGGAACTATTTAAATGCAACAAAACAGATGACTAAATGGAGCCACTGTGTTATTCACAATGGCAGCTTGTCAGATACAAGTGTGTTTCTGCACGCTCCGTTGGGGAAGCAGAAAAAAAAAAAAAACACATCTTTTCTTTTCTTTTTTTTTTTTCCTCTCTTCCCGCCTCCTTCTATAGAACAAGGCACTGCGTGACACACAAGTGCGTTAGAATAACTGAGACGCAACAAACTTCTGAAGAGCCTGGAGGGTTAGCAGTGGGGCCAAGCGCTGCGGAGATGTTTGTTTTTTCGGGTTTTTTTTTTTGCCAAACGAGCGAGCGCTTCTTTTCCTGTCAGGAAATGAGAAGACAATGGGGAGCCGATCGCGGCACACGGAGCGCCGGGCGCGTGGCGGGAGGCCGGGGGCAGCTCCACAGCACCCCCTGTGGGAGACTGGGAGTACCGCAGCCCTCAGGCACTTTTCCTTTAGTCAGTCCTTCACCAAACCCGCCCCTCCCCCAGTCCCCCCCCCCCCCCCCCCCCTCCTCTGAAGATTGCTGCGTGTTGCTGTGCTGTTTTTTCAAGATGTGGAGTTGAGGAGGGTGCATTTCAGCAAGGCAACCAGGCTTTTTTGGCTGCTCCGTCGGATCAGATTTCCCAGGACCGTGCCGGCCCCCTACTTTCGAGGCCCCCCTGCAGACGTATCTGGTATTGAATTAACAGCGAACACACAAGAGTTAAAAATAAAATAACAATCTGCAACATGAGAGCACAGTGCAGAATGCTCAGTGAGTGGGAAATTAAATTAGATGCTAATGAATCCTGTTAGCGCGCGTCCTTTAAGGACACCTTCAGCGCCGCTAGCGTAGCGCATGATTTTTTCCCAAAACAAGCCGGCGCCGAAAATAAGCTCCGACGAGAAAGACCTTCGGGAAAGTTAACCTCCCCGAGCGGACGCCCGGTCCCGGAGCGCCGCAGATGCCGGGACGTCCCAAACGATCTCGAACAAGGACTCGGAGACTTTTGGAGGGCTGTGGGTGAAGAAGCCTTGGGCGTTAAAGGCTGTGATGGTGGGCGGTGACATCTCGTCCCGGGATTACGGAGGGGTGGATGGGGGAGGAGGGGCGATGAAGACGTGCGGTCCTTTCGACCTCTTCCCTGCCGTTCTCTCCTGTCGATGGATCGAGTGGCCAATTAAATCCGCTGCCGTCACGTCGATGGCGGGCGCAGTTTTTACGACGGCGATTCCACGGCCAGTTGACAGGAAGCTGAGCTCTACCTCAGGACCAAAAGGAGGAACTGGTCGCAGAGTCGCAGGAAAGAAGTGTCTTCTGCTACTGAAGTTACTGAGCCTCCAAATTAGAGAGAAACGTAAATGTATCATTACATTTCATTACGTTAATGGCATTTGGCAGACGCTTTTATCCAGAGTGATGTACAGTTGATTAGACTAAGCAGGAGACAATCCTCCCCTGGAGCAATGCAGGGTTAAGGGCTTTGCTCAAGGGCCTAATGGCTGTGCGGATCTTATTGTGGCTGCACCGGGGATCGAGCCACTGACCTTGTGTGTCCCAGTCATGCACCTTAACCACTACGCTACAGGCCGCCCTGCATCAGGAGTGAGAAGGCCGTGTGTCAGAAAGGATCAAGCGGGGCGGTTATGGAAGGACATGGCCGTCTGCACCGCCTGGTGGACAGTGTCCATGCATGCCCAGCTCTTCCCGCGAGCTTCGTGGGAGGTTGCAGAGAAGCACGCTTTAGTCCTGAACTGCCTGGTGTTTGCAGCCCTCGACTTTCAGCCAGACGCTTGACCCACGTGAACATGTCATGACCCCATAGTTACCGTCTCCGCTCCGTCAAATCGGTGCTCGCACCCTGATTTGGAAAGGTCCGCGTATTAAAGAAATCTGGGAAACGTCGATCGATGGCTGACCTACGGGAACAGAGCTCGACTGACCAGACACCCACAGAAGGGTTCGGATTCAAATAAAGTGCACTTTAGCCTGAGAGATTTTTACAGCAGTTACTGTTAATGCTCCAATGGCCCAATAAGCAAACCCTAGGAGTGATGTCATTGTGCTCAATCCCGTTACTATGATGGGCCTGTATCGGGGGATGCGAACATCAAGGCCTCTTTTCTCAGCTTCATCTTAATGCTTTGCTTATTGAACTGTGCTACCACATAATTTTTTGGATGCGGAGCACTTGTATCTCATTACCGAAATCTCTGCCAGGATCAATCATAGGCAGCTTAGTGGTGGTGAACTTGAGCTGCAGATTAAAGTCTCTGCCGAGATGTTGCCCGAATTTCTGACCACCATGTGTAATGTGATGTCACAGGCCACTAGCTGACGCAGTTATCCAAAGTGACCTACAGTTGATTAGACTAAGCAGGGGACAATCCCTCCTGGAGCAATGTCGGGTTAAGGGCCTTGCTCAAAGGCCCAACAGCTGTGAACACCACTTGTGATTGAACCACCAACCTTCCGGGTCCCAGTCATGTACCTTAGCCACTAGGCTAAGGCTGCCCCATCGCTGTCCCAGAATGCCTTTGGCGATGTCACTTCCTGTCCTGTATGAGCTGAGACCACAGGATGTTTTCGGTACTGATCCCAAGGTTGTAATTCCCCTGCTTTAAAGAAGACTGCAAATCCAGTAATCCCCATAACCCCCCCCCCCCCTCCGGATCATTTATCCCCGGCTTAAAAACCTGCTCTGCAATTACAGGGGCAGCTCAGGTCAGCTGGGCGGGCTGGCAGGCTGACCATCTCCCACGGCCCCAGGAGGGTCCACTCCTCCATCTGCCCTCCCCGGCGTCACGCGCATGGAGACCCGCTCCTATTTTAGGAGGCCCTGCGTCTGAAGTTCCTCGAAGAACGAGGCCGGTGCAGCGTCTCCCGTTCTTTTTCGGACATTGGCGCCCCGCCTCGGAGATGTTGTTCAGTAAGGGCCCGGGGCACCTCCCTCTTGGCGCGTGGAAAGGTGGCTTGCGTAATCGCACGTGTCGTTTTTGGGCATCGCCCTCTGTGGCCTTCTCCGGCCTGTCAGGTGGTCCGAGCAGAGCCCGATTCGCTGACTCATCCTGGCGCCCTTTCAGGATCCCCAAACCAGAAGGTTGGGGGGGGAGAGTACACTGCCGGGTCTGTAGGAAAAACAGAAACGTCTTGTTTCCCCGTCTCAACAGACGTTCATCAATGAAACTGAACTCGACGAGTGTAAAAGTATGTTATGTCACGCAAGATGAGAATTAATGCAGAATTAAATCTTAATACGTTTCTGAACACTGGATTCTGGGTGCGTACGTATATAAATTTGGGCCCTGGTTTTTTTGTTTGGGTCCTGGCCTTTGGGCGGTTTGGAAAACCCTGGTTTACAGCAGCTCTCGTCGAGCAGCCACTGTTTACTATTGGCATCAGGACTGTGTTGCTTTAAGCGCGTGCCGGGTGGGCCCTCTGGGAGAACGGGCTCCGGTCTGACGTGCCGTCCCCAGCGTTAGTCACTCTCCGCCGTCGCTCGCTCCCGTAGTTCCTGTGCGTTCCTCCTTCAAACGCCTGTCAGGTTTATTCTTCTTTTTTTTCATCTTCAAATGACTTCAGTCAGACGTGCATGTCACATTTCCACCGTAAGGAAAGCGACTGATCATTTTTCAGAGGGAAAAACCCCCAGGTGGCCCTTTAGAGCGCAATTAAACGAACGATAAAATGAAACGCGCTCTCTTTTTTTTTCGTGGTCTCAGACGAGATCAACGTTTTTTGGCCGATCTCCGCTCTGAAAGCTGGGACTTTAATAGCTCCATCTGCGAGGGGGAGCTTGGCCTTGCCTAGTTTGATCCAGATGTTTTCCGGCAAAAAAACATCTGAAAAGATTTAATTTCTTTCCCATAGGAATGAAAAGTGACTCTTACATATAGCCTATTTACAGTGGCAACTGCCCTTTTCCATAAATCAGTTATAACTGGGACCGGGCTGAAAATTTGAAGACTTAGAATTTTTATTTGATTTTCTGTTTTTTTTCCCCCTCTCTCTAACAGTAAATTTGTTAAAGGATTAGAACAGAAATTGGAAGCAGTTCACTTAAAGCAGCAGTGCTTTGTCTGGACTGTGGCATACAGGGGAATTGTGGTGTCACTGAATCACCTGATAATGGATTTCTTGTGTTGTAACTTTTTCAAGCGTGCTAGTTTATTTTCCTTCTTTTTTTTTCTTTTTCTTTTTTTCTTTTTCTTTTTTTCTTTTTTTACATACACAGGAAACCTCTTTTTTCTCTATTTGTCTGGCTGCAAGACTGTTTCCATGAGAGTGTATCCCAGAGTGTGTTGTCACAGACGGGCCCCGTCGCAGTGTTTGTGTCTGAGGCAGAGTCGCTCAGTGTTTATTGCAGAGCAGTCTGCGCCGGACTCGTAATGTGGGTCACTGTGATCGGACAAACACTGCCACCCCATGGGTGTGAATTGTAAATGAAACGGGGAGGTGTTACAGAAAACGCATATATACAGAACCCCGCCGTTGTGTTTTTCAAGGGGTCAACGGCACAGAAACTGTGATGCTCTGTGACCAGGATGGTGCCCTCTCTTCCTGTGCTCTGCCACCTTCCACACGCTTTTTGGCTTTGGTGCAGCGGTGTGCCCGTTGGTACGGTATATTCCGGCACGCCGTCATTTGCCCCCATTCCTCCCCCTCGGTGTGAGAGGAAAACTGAAGAGAACAGCAGTTTTCTCTGGTTCACTTGTCAAACTGCAGCTGAGTGTTCTGGATCTGCAGATGAAGTGACTAGCTTACAGACAGACATGCTGACATGATGTACTGTAGTACTTTAAAGCCTCTGGATGTGGGGTGTGTTTTCCGCAGCTCCTGTTATTTTGGGGTCTACAGCTATAGATGGGGTCCTGGTGATTTGGTTATAGAGCTGTAGGGGCCTGGTGTTTAGGGTATCGGGCGGTAGAGGCCTGGTGTTTAGGGTATAGGGCTGTAGAGGCCTGTTGTTTAGGGTATAGAGCTGTAGAGGCCTGGTGTTTAGGGTATAGCGCTGTAGGGACCTGGTGTTTAGGGTATAGGGCTGTAGAGGCCTGGTGTTTAGGGTGTAGTGTTGTAGGGGCCTGGTGTTTAGGGTATAGGGCTGTAGGGACCTGGTGTTTAGGGTATAGGGCTGTAGGGACCTGGTGTTTAGGGTGTAGTGTTGTAGGGGCCTGGTGTTTAGGGTATAGGGCTGTAGGGGCCTGGTGTTTAGGGTATAGGGCTGTAGAGGCCTGGTGTTTAGGGTATAGGGCTGTAGAGGCCTGGTGTTTAGGGTATAGGGCTGTAAAGGCCTGGTGTTTAGGGTGTAATGTTGTAAAGGCCTGGTGTTTAGGGTATAGGGCTGTAAAGGCCTGGTGTTTAGGGTGTAATGTTGTAAAGGCCTGGTGTTTAGGGTATAGGGCTGTAGAGGCCTGGTGCTTTGGGTATAGGGCTTGTAGGAGCCTGGTGTTTAGGGTGTTACATTACATCACATTACATGGCATGGCTCTTATCCAGAGCGACGTACAATGAAGTGCAAATCAAACACAAGTATGAGTGCTAAGAGGACCTGTGAGGACAGTACAGTTCCGAGTCCTAGTGTAAACATTACAGATAATCAGAACCCTTGCATACTTGCATACCACAGTTGGCAGCTAGAATACCCTGGATACAACAATACAACTGCCAATGAAAAACAAGAAGTAACAATATCTATACAATCTATACATAAATTGCATGTAGTGTTGTGGAGGGCTGTAAGGGCCTGGTGTTCAGGGCTGTGAGAAGCTGCCATGGTCAGCTCTTTCACTACTCAACAGTCCCAGACAGAATATTGTTCTTTCTTCCGTATTTCTGAAGGTAGAATAATCTGACACACAGCACATTCTGATAGTTTGCATGTCTGTGAGAAGTGGGCTGAAGGACATAATTCACCCTGTCTGGCTTTTCATACGGCTGTATCACTGAGCAAAACAACTTTTTCAGCATTTTTCTATTTGTTAAACAGTACCAGGGACAGCCAGTTCAAACCTCTGTCTGTAGTTCCGACCAGCAACTCCTCCTTAAAAACCGTATCATTCTTTTTTTGGAAGCAGAGAAGCCTTTTAGTTGGATTTGAATCAGACTGTCTCCAACAAATGCTTGCTTAACAAAGAGCCAACACAAAAAAAGATTACTGGTGAAAATCAGATGGTATAATTATCACCGCAATTTAATTGTTTTGTCGCGTTTTTTTTTTTCCCCCTCAGCAAGTACAACCGGGAAGTCTCCTCGCCTGTATCCCAAACTCCTCTGGGTAATTGTTGCCGTAAACGTCAGCCAAAAATCCTCTAACCCCCTCCCCCCCCTTCCCTCTGCCCGCAGATCGACGCCTTGAGTAAAAGAAGTAAGGAGTCGGAGGCGGCCTTCTTGAATGTGTACAAGAGATTAATCGATGTCCCAGGTAAGCACACCCGCCTCTGGTCGGCCATCTTGCGTCCGCGGTTCGACTGGAGCGGACGGACCGTAAACGCCGTATTTCACTTTTAAGAGACTTGCGGGGACCGCGGCTGACGGGGACCGGGCGGGAAACCTTAATGGCTTCTCCTGACGCGTTCGGGTTACGGTCTGCCTCGCTCTGGCCGAAGGCCCTGCTCATTGTTCTGCCTAAAACACGGAGGGAGGGAGGCGGAGGGGGAGGAGGGGGAGGAGGGGGGGCAGAGGGAGGCAGGGGGGACAGATAATTTAGAAACGGCGGGCTTGTCTTGACTGCTGGCTGAACCGGAGCGGGGACAGAGTAACGGCCTGGGAGGCCTCCAGACGGGCCGGTGTAGATTTGTAGCGGTCCCCCAGAGCGGGGGGTGGCAGACAGGGCTGCAGGGCCTGTTGGAGCAGGCCTGCCTGGGGAAGCACTTAGTACCGGAGTTAAATTACTGCTGCTGCGGTTTGGAGCTCCCAGCACTGCTATGCTAACGGGAGCAGTCTGCTACACACGGAGCCCAGAGCCTGCTGCAGACGCTGGGCCCAGAGCCTGCCAAAACGCATCAGCAGCACCTAGGGGCCTGCCTGCTGCTACTGCCGGATATTAGTGCCCTTCTGTGCGGCGTGTGTGTGTGTGTGTGTGTGTGTGTCCGTGTGTGCCTGTCTGTGTGTGAGTGTCTGTAAGTGTGTGTGTGTGTGTGTGTGTCTCTGTCTGTCTGTCTGTCTGTCTGTCTGTCTGTCTGTCTCTGTCTGTCTGTCTGTCTGTCTCTGTCTGTCTGTGAGTGTCTGTAAGCCTGTGTGTGTGTGTGTGTGTGTGTGTGTGTGTGTTTGTGTGTGTGTCTGTGTGTTCTTATCTGTGTGTATGTGTGTGTGCGTGCGCGTGCCTTTGTGTGTGTGTGTGTGTGTGTGTGTGTGTGTGTGTGTGTGCGCACGCGCACGTGCGTGCTGTGCCTGTCCCTTTGGAAGTCTGGGAATGTCTGTGTGCATTTATCTGTGTAATCTGCTGCCTGTCCTTTCTTGTCGGAGTGCCTATACCTGTCTGGGGGAGTGATGGTTGCGTGACTGATGGTGTTTCATATAGGCGTGCCTTCTGTGTGTTTGTGTAAGAGCCGTCTCCCTGCTTTTCCTATTTTCATACAAGACATTAGAGCACAATTACCAGGGTCACATTCTCCGTTCTCCTCTTATTTTCCCTGGCAGAGACAGACAGACACACACGTTGACAGACACCCTCATTCCCCTCAGCCTGGTGCCTGCGCTGTCACTGCCTCCTTTCCCATCGCCGGCTCGTTCTTTCACTCCTCGCTCTGACTCCCTCGCTCTCTGGCTCTCTGACTCCCTCGCTCTCTGGCTCTCTGGCTGGTTTCCCAGCCTCACCACATCCTCATCACGTGCTCCCAGCCCCTGCGGTGTGTGTCTCTGCCCCCCCCGAGGCGTCTCGCTGGGCTCGTGGCGCGGGCGCCGTGCCCTCCGCCGCCCCGCCCTGCGGCTCCGCTCGCTTCTGGAACCTTCCGACGCGGCGGCGACACCGGCGCCCCGCTCCGCTCGCCTCCTCGCTCCCCGTCTCACCCCCCCGGGACACGTCACCGCGCCCACGGCTCCCGCCGGTGTCTCCGCCGAATTTCCACCCAGCGGAGGCAGGGCGTACCTCAGCGGGAGCGAGCGCTCACTCAGCCGGGCGTAGCTCTGTCACACGTCCCCGTCTGGCGCCGACCCGGGTGGCTCCACGCTCCAGAACCTGTTTCTGTACCGAGCCGTGACGCGTTCCCCGCCCCGCGTCACTCGGGACACGCGTGTGCGCCCGACACGCCGAGCTGTGGGTGAGGGTGTAGGCTGAACGCTAGAGCGTGTTCCGCTGCAGATGGCAGAGGCGCGGCGGGCACGCAGACGTCAGCGGTGTGAAGCGAGGACTCTGAGAGAGACGGATCGGCCCCTCCGGGTGGGAAGGTCTCGAACGCGTCGCGTCTGCGTCTGCAGCACAAGCCCTCTTTGTGTCCGGGGGCCCGGCGCTAAGCAGGGATTTCCACCTGAGGACGCGCAAATCGGCGTGAAATTCCTGTGTGGCGCTGCGATAATCCCGCTCGTTTAGCGCGTGTGAGGGCCTGCAACACGCCGCTCAGCGGGGAGGCCCAATCGCGGCCCGGCTCTGAGTCACCCCCCGCCCCCCCGCTGCGTCGCCACGGCAGCACCGCTCTCAGCCCCCCGCTGACTGCTCCTCCTCCTCCTCCTGCTGTCTGTCGCAGACAGGAGCGCCCGCCTCATTCTCTCACTCACTCACTCTCACTCTCTCACTCTCTCACTCACACACTCACTCTCTCGCACTCTCACACACCCATTCAGTCTCATTCTCTCACTCACTCACTCACTCACTCAGTCTCTCATTCTCTTACACTCACACACTCACACTCACACACACTCTCACTCAGTCTCTCATTCTCTTACACTCACACACTCACACTCACACACACTCTCACTCAGTCTCTCATTCTCTTACACTCACACACACACTCACTCAGTCTCTCATTCTCTTACACTCGCACACTCACACTCACACACACTCTCACTCAGTCTCTCATTCTCACACACTCACACACTCACTCAGTCTCTCATTCTCACACACTCACTCACTCACTCACTCACTCACTCACTCACTCACTCACTCACTCAGTCTCTCATTCTCTTACACTCACACACTCACTCAGTCTCTCATTCTCTTACACTCACACACTCACACTCTCACACACACTCACTCAGTCTCATTCTCTTACTCACACACACTCACACTCTCACACTCTCACACACTCACACACTCACACACTCACACACTCACACTCTCACTCAGGTACCTCAGCGGGAGCGAGCGCTCAGTCAGCCGGGCGTAGCTCTGTCACACGTCCCCGTCTGGCGCCGACCCGGGTGGCTCCACGCTCCAGAACCTGTTTCTGTACCGAGCCGTGACGCGTTCCCCACCCCGCGTCACTCAGGACATTCTCTCTCTCACACACACACACACACACACACACACACACACACACACACACACACTCAGTCTCTCTCATTCTTTCACACTCACTCACACACCCGTTCAGTCTCTCTCTCACACAGACATATGCACACACATGTTCGCTCACTCAGTCTTTTTCAGTCACCTGCTGTCACTCACACGGTCTCTCACACTCTCACTCTACCATTCCTTCTGTCAGACACTCTTCTCTCGCTTAGTTCCCTCAGTCACTCCCTCTCACTCTCACTCCATCTCTCACCCTCACTCTCTCATGCTCTCCCTCACTCTTACCCTCTCTCTCCCTCTTTCTCTCATGTTCTCTCTCTCTTTCTCTCCCTCTCTCTCTGCCTCTCTCTGCCCCTCTCTCTTTGCCTCTCTCCCTTTCTCTTTCTCTCCCTCTCTCTCTCTCTCTCTCTCTCTCTCCCCCTCTCCCCCTCTCTCTCTCCCCCTCTCTCTCCCTCTCCCTCTCTCTCTCTCCCCCCCCTCTCTCTCTCTCTCTCTCTCTCTCTCCTGCTGTCACTCCGCTCCCCCCCTTGCTCCTGCATGTCCCGGCGGGGCTCTGGGGGCTAATGTAATCATATGATTACATAATTAACCCAGCTGTCTCATTAAAGAAAATCAACTGGAATTGGGGCATAATTAGTCATACGCCAATTAGTATGCTGATGACGGGAGAGGATGAGAGAGGGCCTGCTGTCGGCCCGGGGATGAGAGGGGACCGCCGCAGGGGCCCCTGGGGGGCCGCAGGGGCCCCTCTCCCCCACCGCGCTGCGGCTCCCCAACGGGAAAGACGGGCAGACTCTCCCCCCCCACCCAAGAGATCCCGCGCAGGGGGGAATGGGAAAAGAACATTTCTCCCCCCATTCTCAGAGGATCGGAGGGGGGGGGGCTTTCGGCTTTAACGGGGATTACCGTCCCAGTAGGGTATATAACCCAGTGGGGTTTGGGCAGAACCCTTCCATTTACCCCCCCCCCCCACCCCCCGCCTACCCCTACTCCCCTTCCCAAAATCCAGCCTCAGAACTATGACTAATACAGGATTTATTGCACATTTCAGTCTTTGTGCGGCGGGCTGATGCGGCGCATTGTGAGGCCCAGCCCAAACCGCCGCTCGTTGCTCTGGATTCGCCAGGCCATTCTGGGGAATTCCCGCCGTAAAATACGCCCATTGTCCCTCTGGCACATCTCCTCCAGAGCCCCGGCTCCTTTTAGTGATCCTCGCCCCGGCCAACTGGAGCAGGGCGCCCTGGAATCTCACCCGCAGGTAGTGAGGGAACCGAGCCAGCCAGCGTGTTCCCACCGTCTGCGGGCGCACCCGCGCCCCTACCCGCACCCCTACCCGCGCTCGTGGGGTTGGCTGCGTTTGGACCGTTCTCTCGTTTCAGCTTAAATTCACTTTTACTTTTGTTTTACATGCTGCCAGTGAACGTTTTTGTGCCCGGCTATGTTTCGTTGAAAAGGTTTTGTAGGTGACTAGGACAAGGATGTACCAGGCTTACATTATTTATATTATACATTATGCTTTTCATCCGAAGTGACTTACAGTTGATTAGACTAAGCAGGGGACAGTGCCCCCTAGAGCAATGTGAGGTTAAGGGCCTCGCACAAGGGCCCAACAGCTGCACAGATCTCGGTCTTGAACCACCGACCTTCCCAGGTGCCATTCAGGCACCTTGGCCACAAGGCAAAAGGCTGGCCCATATAGGCTATATCCGGGTAAAACCGGCCGTATTTGGGTTAACCTAGTCCATTTATGTCAATACATCTCAACCTAGATTTCCACTCCTCTAGATATCTGGATTTCAGGTCTTTCTCACTGGGATCCCTTTGAGCATAGAGGCCAGAATCCCGGGGAAAAGCGTTCAGCGTTCCCGGCGTTCCGGCTCCTCGCCCGCGCCCCGCCCTCCCAGGGCCTCCTCGGTCCGCTCGCCGCGGTCACGTGACCCGCAGCGCGTCTGTCGTCCTGCAGCCTCAGCAGAAACGGCGGGATGCAAATGGGAGCCGCTATACATAGCGCTACCGCCGCGCGGGGGCACAGCGGCAATTAGTCAGCCATGGCGGCCGGTAATATCTCAACCCGGGGAGGACCAGTCTTCCGTTTGTCTCACCGGAGAGCCGTTTCCTCTGCCCCCGGGGCGCCAGACCTCCGCCGCACTGCCTCACAGCGACGCTCTCCCCCCGCGGCCGGTTCAGCAGCACGGTCCTGCCAACCTTGGCTGTTCCCCGGCTACAGGGATACAGTGCGATCCCGCCATCACAGCAGTGGTTTCAGGGGCGCTCTGTAGGGAAGCGTGCACTTCTGCCACCTCCGCCAACTGTACATCTACGGTCTACTCCCTCATGTCATCGCATTATAAAGGACATGCCTTCCTGTCCTCAAAGTCTGTTGGAGCCTGTATCAGCTGTGCACAGTGAGCAGCTGGCGGTCCACTGTGTGAAGACAGGAGTGTGCGTTTCCGATTGTGGACGAATGTTGACGAATTGGTGCCCTGGCTGGGCTTTGAACCGGGCCCTAGGACCATCCTGGACCGGGAAGGTTGTTGGTTCAAGCCCCGGTGTAGCCACCATAAGATCCGCACATCTGTTGGGCCCTTGAGCAGGGCCCTTAACCCCACATTGCTCCAGGGGGGATTGTCTCCTGCTTAGTCTAATCAACTGTAAGTTGCTTTGGATAAAGGCGTCAGCCAAATAACATGTAATGTAAGGCGCTGGTATGCAAGCTGTTGATTCAGAAGTTATGTTTTGGAGGCACTGTTCCATTTAGATGTATAGACAGATCAAATAAGTGTTTTAATAAGCCTATAGCACAGTTAGACGTGGGCTGATAAACATGTTTTTTTTCACCATGTTACAAGGTGTTGAAGACACTGAAGACTTAAGATTTCCAGGCGACTCTCTGTATCTCTGCCAACTTGTTTCTTTCTCAGCGTGTCTAGGTTTTGAACTCACTGCCTGTTTTATTTTAATCTTCCACCAAGAGTTTTTTGTCTCATTTTTAAAGAATTCACCTGCATAACCTTATTAAATGATATTGAGAGGAATAAATGGCTCAGCAGCGCAGCACATGCTGTGTTGCAGCATCAACAGAGGTAAAGCAATGAGCTAGCTTCTGCTAACTAGCGATTCAAAATCTAATTTTGCTTCAGTTAAAATATGCTCTGTTGAAATGTTTTAGCCCTGCTAGGGTGAGCGGTACAACTCCTGGCTTCTCTTTCGTTGTTATATCGGCGTTCAGTCAGGTCTCATCTCAGTTTCGCTCAGTTTTTTGTGTGTAGTGTAAAGGCGTAAAGGATTTAGCCGCCCGGGTTTACACGTGCGTCATGCTGGGACGTTCTCTGCCGGCCCACGTTGAACGATTTCACCCAGGACCACCCGTTTCCTTGACTACGGAGAAAACCTCCCGCACAGCCCGCCAGGAGAGGTTTTCGGGTTTGGCAGTGGGAGACGGCTTTGTCTAAGCGCCCACAGGCAGCCTCAACATGCCCCTAGTATTATCACTCTCATCGGGCAATTAGTCAGACCTCTAAAGAGCGCTAATGGAACAGAAAGACCAGGGAGGTCTTCCCCCCAGACCGTCCAGTCCCCGCCCCCCGAAATAAGGCCTCAAAATGGCGTGGAGGTGCTGTTGGGTGACCCTGTCCGGGGGAGGTGGTAACAGACTAATGAATGTAGTCGCTCCGTTGACTTCGGCCCATTCAGCGCGAGGCCAAACTTTAACCCGGACCTTTCCGGAAACTACCGCTGCTTTAACCTGGAATGACCTCACCCATGGCCTTTTGTAGTGCTCGCAAAGTGTCCGAGCTCTGCTCACACTACGAGGTGCACACAGCCACCCAACTGTGTGTGCGCGCGAGGAGTGAGGAGCCTCGAGTGTAATCATGGTTTCATTGTGGCTTTATGGAAGGTTTATTGAGCCATATAACTTAAGGCCTCATAACCTGTATTTTGCTGGGTGTGTGGGAATCAGACATGGGTCAAGTACATAGTTGAAACGCTGTAATTTTTTAGATGGTCCTAGAATTTGAAAACACTCCTCCAGATCCATGAGAATTTTCCAAAGATATCTTTAGAAAGACAGATTTTTTTTGTCAGGGCAGATCGTTTTTTATTTTGAAAATTGACAGTAATCCGCAAAGAGTTAAGAGTGTTAAAGCGTTTCTTATTCTGTTACCCAGGTCTGGTGAGCATTTCTGAGACTGTCTGAGCCTCTGTTGAGCCTGTGTATTTTGCGTGTCTGAGCCTGTGTTTTAACCTGTGTCTGAGCCTGTGTGAGATTCTGTTGGGCAGCTGTTGAGCCTGTGTGTAAACTGTGCCATGTTGAGCCTGTGTGTGAACTGTGCCATGTTTAGCCTGTGTCTAACCTGTGCCATGTTTAGCCTGTGTTTAACCTGTGCCATGTTGAGCCTGTCTCTAACCTGCACCATGTTGAGCCTGTCTCTAACCTGTGCCATGTTGAGCCTGTGTCTAACCTGTGCCATGTTGAGCCTGTGTCTAACCTGTGCCATGTTGAGCCTGTGTCTGACCTGTGCCATGTTGAGCCTGTGTCTGACCTGTGCCATGTTGAGCCTGTGTCTGACCTGTGCCCCGTTGAGCCTGTGTCTGACCTGTGCCATGTTGAGCCTGTGTCTGACCTGTGCCATGTTGAGCCTGTGTCTGACCTGTGCCATGTTGAGCCTGTGTCTGACCTGTGCCATGTTGAGCCTGTGTCTGACCTGTGCCATGTTGAGCCTGTGTCTGACCTGTGCCATGTTGAGCCTGTGTCTGACCTGTGCCATGTTGAGCCTGTCTCTAACCTGCACCATGTTGAGCCTGTCTCTAACCTGCGCCCCGTTGCCCTGCAGACCCGGTCCCAGCCCTGGAGGTGGGTCAGCAGCTGCAGGTGAAGGTGCAGAGGATGCACGACATCGAGACGGAGAACCAGAAGCTCCGCGAGACGCTGGAGGAGTACAACAAGGAGTTCGCAGAGGTCAAGAACCACGGTGAGATACCTGCCCCACACCGCCCTGCCCCGCCCCACACAGTACTGCTTTCTCCCACAGCATACGACTACAGCCACGTGTCTGTCAGAAGACGGTGAAGTCACTACACAAGTTTCCCAGAACCGCAAAGCGGTCGGGCGTCATGAAAACGTTTGTTTTTCTGCAGAGTTTGAGAAAAGGACAGGGTTTCGGTTATGTCATAATCTTCACAAATCCACCGTACACCCTGTGAGTGGTTTGTGGCTATGATCTCAACGCTAGCCTTGGCCACATACAGTGCTGAGATTCCACCTTCTCTCGTGGGGTTCACTACACGTATACAGTGCTTAAAGGTAATACTCAATCAATCACCGGATCATCATACTCCATTATTACTCCATTAACTGCAGTACTTTAAGGTAATACTCTATTAGGTAACCTCTGGACCTCTCTAGAACGTGCGGAAGAAGGGTTGTGACTATCAGCGGTGTGGGTGAAACTCACAGTGACTGTACGTTTACGGCGGTGGCTGTGGTTGTGGAAAAGGCGGGTAATAAGCTATAAAAGCCGGTCAGTTTGACGGGGAGGTCAGCCCGGGACACGGGGTAGGGTTTCATTGCTATTGTAAGACGTGCCCCAGATCCTGTGTGAAAGGATGAGGCGGCCTTCTCTGAAGGCCTACAGTTGGGTTTTTAAATTGGAACCTGTGGAGTGTAACCTCCAGACCCCTCTTCCCTCCCCCCCCCTGCGTGGGAACCGGAGAGGTGGGGTGGAGGGGGGGTTAGGTTGGGTGGGGGGGGGGGCTCGGCCTGCCTTTGGAATTCCCCCGCCACTGCTCAATAGCGGCTATATTTTATTTAGCCATTGATTTTTACTTTTGTACCCCTCCCCCTCTCAACTCCCATGCCCCCTACTGCTGGCTGCCCACACACACACACACACACACACACACATGCGCGCACACACACACACGCACACACACATGTGCGTGTACCCATGCATGCATACATACATACACAGAAACGCACATGTGCATGCACGTACACTCACGCACGCACACACACACACACACACACACACACACACACACACACACACACTCGCTGCCCCGCCCCGCCCCAGAAGCCCCTCGCCTCCTCCCCAGCTGAGGCCATTGATCCCCCGCAACCTAAATGTTTAAAGTTCAATTTAATAGTTAAGGGGTAAAAGATCTCCAAAGGGACTCGTGGCCATTGATTATGTGTCAGGGCTGAAATGCTGCAGTTTAAATCACAGCAGAGGAGGGGAAACGCACTGAGGGGGAACTGAGAGCTCTCCGTCAAAAACACACACATCTCTCTTTCTCCTCCTCTCTCTCCCCCTCTCTTTCTCCCTCTTCTTTTATCCCTCTTTCCTTTTCTCTTCTTTTCTCCCCCTCCCTCTCCCTCTCTCCCCCTTTCCTCTCCCCTTCTCTCCCCATCCCTCTCCTTTTATTCCTCTGCTTTTCTTTTTCTTTTCCCTTCCTCTCTCCCCCTCTCCTTTTATCAATCTCTTCTTTTCTCTCCTGCCTTCAGCCCCTCTCCCCCTGTTCTCTCTCCCTGCCTTCTTGCTCTCTCTCTCTCCCTCTCTCTCTCCGAGCACAGTGCCTCGGAGCAGATTAGTGAGTCACTGGCAGCAGTAGCAGTGGTGGCTGCTGTACAGAAGTGGGAACAGAATGGAGCTGGCTGGGCCACTACAGTATAAAACCAGATTAAAGTGCAGCACCTCTGCCAGAACAGCACATGAAAACTGTTTTTTTTACATGATACCACCAGGTACCTCTGCCTGGTGCCTCTGTCTCTGATTGGACGGCCTGCTCAGATCAGCGCAGGTGACGTGATGAGGAATACTTGTAGAACAGTGTGCACAGTACACACGCAGTTATTCACACAGGAATGTTTGCACTGCTGCGCAGACGAATGACTCCTGCCTCATAACCGACACTGAGCTTGTTTGACAAGGAAGAAGTTTCTGCACTCGATGTTCTTTAGGAGTGTGTGCATTAGCAAGTCTGAGAGTAAACATTGTTCTTATGTCCTGGGGTGACGCGTAGCCTGCATGTTTTATCAGTCTGGGCCTGATAGCTCAGCAGTCTGCCCTCTGTGCTGCTGTCAGAGTGTCTAGGGTGTGCTCCTGACCCATTCACTCCAGGCCACTGGTTCCCAAACTAGGGCACTCAAACCCCTGGGAGTACTTTGGGCAGTTCCACAAGCTGTAATACTAGAAATGTTATCTTTTTTAATAATATTTTTTGTTTTATGTTGCTTATAAGTGCTCCTGCCGGTTTGTTTGTTTAAAATTAAGTGGTTTTGCACGTATAGCGTCACCACGGAACAGAAGGGAACATGGAATGTTCACCTTGCGCAAGGTAATTAGGTCTGCAGTGCTGCGGCTCTATAATAGAATCTACCGGAAGGGCTGTGTGCGGAGTATGAGTAGATCTGGTTAGGGCTACGCTTAGGGACAATTGATCAGAACTTAATTTAGCTTGCCTCTCTTTCTGTCTCTCTGTGTTTTTCTTTTTGTCTCTCGCTCTGTTCTTCACTTTCTCCATCTTCCTCTCTCTCCCTCTCCCTCTCTATTTCCCCCCTCTCTTTCTCTCTCTCTCTCTCACACACTCTCCCTCACACACTCTCCCTCAAATTGAAACTCAAAATACTTTATTATGAGATACACCAGTAAATATTTCCAAAGCGTATACACGCAGACATAGAAATGCGTTAATGAAATGTGTAAATGAAGCAGAATAGTTATCTCACACGCTCTCTCTGTCTCTCCCCTGCCTGGGACAGAGGTCACAATCAAAGCACTTAAGGAGAAGATTGGGGAGTACGAGGAATCCCTGAAGAGGCAGGCGGAGGACCTGGCCCAGGAGAAGGAGCAGCAGCTTCACAATGACTATGCAGAGAAGGAGAGGTGAGGGACGGCGCCCCCTCCAGGCCGGGCAGTGCCTCACACCCTATACTGACCCACACGAGGCACACAGCAGGACAACCGCTGGGGATGGGGCTGTCCCAGCTTATCCTCACTGCCGTGTCGGACACTTCACTTTTACGTTTAGGAAGTTGTTATTACTCCATTGTCATTCTTATAATGCTGCTTGCATTGAGTGTGTGTGAGTGTGCGAGTGTGCGAGTGTGCGAGTGTGCGAGTGTGCGAGTGTGCGAGTGTGCGAGTGTGCGAGTGTGCGAGTGCGCGAGTGCGCGAGTGCGCGTGTGTGAGAGAGCACGTTTTTTTCTACCCATGAACTCAACCAGATGATTTCACTAATTAGCTCTACCTCCTGGCTGAATAATTGTACTAATTAGCAAATCCAAAAGAACAAAATACTGGGGGGGGGGGGGGGGGGACTTTTGCTTTCCGAACCTGGATCCTACACCTCTGGCAACCTCTGAATCACGAACACAGTAACAGAACCATTAAGCATTACCAGGCCCTGCCTCCCACTGTGTTGTGTACAGAGCAGCAGCAGCAGCGTCCCCAGCAGGGCTCCCGGCACACGCGTCTGTGTGCCCGACTCCACCTACGCCTCCAGAAAGCATGTCACTTTGCCATCCGTCCGTCTGTCAACACAGGAACGCCGCGTCTTTCTATTACGCCAATTAAAGCCGCATTTTCTATCGGGGGCAGAAACCTGAGACACCTACCCGACTTCTCTGTTTTTTTTCTAAATGAAACAAAAGCGCGGCGGCAGGGTCGCACGCGATGGCCTGTCGGAGCCTTTCCGCAGCTGCCGGCTGGAAACTCTGCTTTTGTGTCGAGCTCTGACGGAGGGAGGGGAAAGGAGGGATTAGCTAAAACGACGTGAACGGGGTTCGGGCACGGAGTCGTAATGGATGTTATCCGGACACGCTGACGCTAAAGCCTGGTAATGCTGTGAAGATTAGGAAAAGGTTGCGCTACAGCAAGTGGCATTCCACAAGGAGTGCCGATCCCAAAAGTCAATAAAGTGCTCAATTATCTTAATAAAGAGAATTCAGATAGATCACTATTTCACCATTTATTGTAGGCCCGCCCTTATGAAAACGCTAACGTGTTTCTCCTCAAACGAGCCTTCGTCAGAGCATATGTTTTTATGTCTTGGATGTGTGACCTTCTTCTATTTTTGAGAGAGTTGAGCACCACAGTAATACCTTTTAATATCGCTATGTGTGTTTACAGGTGGTCATAATGTGGCTTGTGTGCCCAAGCCTTTATATTACCCCCCTGGCCTTGGTGTGTTGATTAGGAACGGTTAGGAACGGTCTGTGAACTGTGGAGCATTACTGGTTTAACCGCCCTTGTGCTCTTGAACACCTCTGTTAGCACACCTGAACATTGTTCTTTTATACCTTTTCAACCAATCAAAATGACTGCTATACTGTTGTTTTCAGCCCCTATTAAAATCTACTCAACTTTCTAAATTTCCTCAGCCAAAGCCAAAACCTCTTTTTTTTGGGTGGACCCACTCATATTGGGCTTGGGACTGAAAGGGTTAAATCCATATTGTTGGCATGACCCTTGACCCCCCCCCAACACACTCACGCACACGCAGACACACACACACACCCCCACACACACACAGACGCACACACACACCCAGCCTGCCTGGGTTACAGCATCCTGAACGAGTTCCCTCTCTCAGCCTCGGAACTGTCGCGTCATAATAATCACGGGATGACAGTCGAGGCCACGGGCAGCACTGTGAAGTCATGTTTCAGGCTGTCTGGTTGTTTTACGGAAATCCTGAAAGACAGCGGACCAAAACTAAACATCAGCGCTCGTGTAAGACACGGTTACCGAGAAACAGTGAGTGTTTGTGGGGTCTACTGGCGAGAGCGGCTGATGGCAGAAGCCAGCTCCTCCTGCCAAAAACAAAAAAAATCGAAAATAAGAAGCCAGTTCCCAGACTTTGTCCTCGGGGATCCCTCTGCACGCTGGTTTTCTTTACAGCCAATCTCTTGATCGAATAAGGCTGTTGAAAACATGTGTTTTAAGTTCTTTTGTAATTCTTAAAGTCATTAATTCGACGCAGGCTTCACTCGCTGACATTCGCTTTGCGTTTGAGGTCTTGATTTTCCGCAAATGGCGTACGTTCAGTGACCGGGTCTCCACGCTTTCTGCCGTTTTTAAACCCCGCTGGTTTCACCTGTCAGTCTATAATTGAATCAATTAGAAAAGGAATAATTTGCCCTGTAGCATATTAGAGAAGTTGAATGAATTAATTGTGACTGATTTAAAAGTCTCGGGTTTTGATTATGGGATATTTATTCTTCGTGGCGTGTAGTTATTTCGAACATAATATGGCTTAAGAGGGTAAATCATCCCTGGGTAGAAACTAGTCAAATGAAGAACAATTAGCAGCTCGTTAGAATCGCGCAGTTGTGATTGGAATAAAAACCGGCTTGCGTGCTGTAAGTGGGTCCTTCAGGGCTGGGTTTCAGAATCTCTGATCCATTACGCTCCAGAGCAGATGTGTCCGTGTCCGTGAGATGTTACTGTTCCGGAAAGTTTCCCCTGTTCTTCGTGGATTAGGACTGACCTTCCGTTTCCTTTCTTGTTTTTTAGAGCCTTTAGCTGTATTGGACAGTATAGTGTCGAGCAGGGATGGGCAACTCCTTGAGGGCCTGAGTGAAGGCAGGATTTTGCTGCCACCAGTTCCCCTGGCTCGATCAGCTGATTAGCCATACGCACCATGACCTTGTAAATTAGACCACAATAACATTCTACAAGACATTTATCAGCTGCTGTCTATGTCACGGAAGGTGGCTAAGAATGACAGATCGTGTAAATGATTGGGCTAATAAAATGGTGAAGAGCAGAAGTTGGTCTGAAATCCAGAAACGGCCCTCCTTGCCCATCCCTGGTGTAGAGAGGGAGAATGGAACCACCAACATTGCGGCTCGCAGTGAGCAAATGTATACCACTCTACAGGCCACCGAGACCCCCCCGCGACCGTTCGTTTTGACCATAGAGAGCACGTCCGCCCCTCCCGTGGCTTTGGGCTGGAGCTGCAGCTGCACCCAGCGATGCGGTGCGTGCCATGCCGGAGCGTGGGCACTCGTGTGGCAGGCCGAGCCTGGGCTTTCCTGGCAGCACGTTTAGCTCGGCCCTCTCTCTCTCTCTCTCTCTCTCTCTCTGGGCGGATGGGCCAAGCCTGGTGTCCATTGCCTCGGCGTGGCCGGTCTGGGCCCGAGCTGCCACTCGCTCTCCCTCCAGCCCAGGCCGGAGCTGCCACTCGCTCTCCCTCCAGTCCAGGACCCTCGTTAGCGCAATATGAAGCGGATCCACCCAAATCCCAAGGTGTTCTGGCTTTGGTTGAGAAAGTTGAGAGAATTTAGTAGGGTTTTAATAGGGGCTCAAAGCAACAGTAGAGCAGTCATTTCGGTTGGTTGAGAAGTTATAAGGTCGAGAGTGCCATTTCACGGCAGTTCCGCTGGAGTGCCATATGGCCCACCCGGGCCTGAAAGGGTTAAGAGCAGTCATGCGGCCGTCTGTTTTGGGCCGGCCGCCCGGCCGCCGTATAAACACTTAACTCAGGACCTGGCAGAGCGAGCCGACTATACGCCTGTCACTATTGTTTCAAAACAGTTCAGCTGCCACTGCACGTCCAATTACTCGTAATACTTTGAGAAAGAGACTTGAGTGCTTTGATGGGAATACTCCAGACTCTCCTGGGTAAAATCAACTTAAACGAGACGAGCGTCGAAAGTTTATTTTTCACCCTGTTTCCGTGTCGAAATTTTAATATTGGCTTCGGCGCGAGACGTAAACAACTTCTCGTGATGCGCTGTCTGAGATTATGTGAAATATCTGTTTTGGGAATGTAAGTCTGCCGTACTTCAGACTGCTGCGCTTTAACAGACATACTTATCAATAGCTTATCGGTACTGTCAGTGACTGCCACCAGGGCTTAATGATAAAACTCCTGTCTGAAAGAACCAGAGGGGACCCCTCGGTAGGCTATATCTACGCAAGTGCCTGTAACATCGGAAAAATAACTTAATTCATCCTAGATTTTTCTCAATGAACCCTGCCTAGTTGGCTTGTAAGTTGAACGGGTCCCCGCCTGTTGCCTTTATATAAAGCCTCTGTCATGCAGTTAATTATTTTAGGAACGGAAGGTAGTGCCACCTCTCGGGCCATCCTCTGCTTTGGGCTTTTGGCGGTTGAAGGCCCGTCGTGCGGCGTTATTAATAACCCAGATTGAGGAAGTCTCCGAAAAACCTGCCCTTAAAAGGCCCAGCTTCGTTAGCTAAAAATAAAACCCCTTCATTTTTAGGAGGAAAGGACGTTAAAGTGGAGTGCTCGTGCCGTAAACATTCCAGGCGAATGGAGCGACAGCGGTTCGAATGTCTGAGGAAGAAAAGCACTTTGTGGCTCTCGTTCCTGACTCCTCTCCTCTCCTCCCCCTCCAGAAAGCTGCAGGAGACCCAGGAGTCCATGGCCTCCAGGCTGGAGGAGGCCGAACGCAAGGCCCAGTCCTTACAGACAGGTACGACCCCTCGACCGCAGGCGCTCCTACACACACTTCCTCGTGCGTTACCGCCCCCCGTCCAGCAGGGGACGAACTCTCGACTGCTGGCTGTCCTATGGGGAACGTCCATCACAGACAGAGGGTGCGTGCCAATACTCGATGCCGCTCGAATGTATCCGCCCTGGTCCTCTCCGCCCGTCCCCAGATGAGCGGAGGAAAGGAGGATGCATTTTCTCGAGTATTGGGACGGCCTCCCATGTTAGCGGCGTCCCACCACCCAGCATTTCCCACACATACCCCTGTCCGTCTGTGTGTCCCTTTCCCACCACACGACCACCCCGCCAAACAAAAGAGGCCCCATCAGGCTGCACTTTCCCCCCGTGTTTCTCCACGCTCCCGGCCGGCCGCTGACTCATACGTCACTGTCACATCCAGTCAGCTCTCTGTCCCGCTGGCCGACACTGCCCTGTCAGCTCTCATTCTCTTAGTGTCGTAGTCATCCTTCCTCCAGCCCTCCACGAACGGGCCGGGACTCTGGAACAGAACCCGGGCCCAGACAGGGCGGCCCGTCTCGGCGAAAACAAGAGAACGAAAAAATAAAACCCAATATTTCATTTTCACCCCCTCAATCTCAATCCTGTTGACTCCTGTGTGAAATACATTTTTGTGGGCTTGTTTGTTTTTCAGCACTTGAAGCAACTCAGGCAGAGCTTTCCGAACTGAAGACCAAGTATGAAGAACAGTCGACGACAAAGTGAGTTTTGGCTTTTGCCCCTTTTCCCGCTGACGGGGCTTACGGGTGGTGGTGGGGTAAACGAGGCTGTGGTTAGTCTGCCGTGATTGGCCCTGAATCTGTGGAGGGTCAGATGACCATTAATCGCCGAACTCGTTCTGCAGTGGCTTTTCCCGCTCCTGATGCTTTCGGTCGATTTGCCCTGGTCCCCATTCTGGGAAGAGCAGGTTTCATGGCCTTTCCCTGCTTTGGGGAAATAGTTGGCAAGTGCCACCATGCAAAAACGAATGTCCTTATTGACATGCTAAGAAATGCCAGAAGGTAATGCCTTTAATCCCTCACTTTTACTGGTAGGTATGAGAAATGAGCTGTGTGTGAGAGGGTGCTAGCAGGTATAGTTGACGGGCCATTAGCGTTAGCACTGTGTGAGAGGGAACTGGCAGGTACAGTAGACAGGTCGTTAGCAGACTGGCAGGTACAGGAGACAGGTCGTTAGCAGGCTGGCAGGTACAGTAGACAGGTCGTTAGCAGACTGGCAGGTATAGTGGACAGGTTGTTAGAGGGGACTGGCAGGTACAGTAGACAGGTCGTTAGCAGACTGGCAGGTATAGTAGACAAGTTGTTAGAGGGGACTGGCAGGTACAGTAGACAGGTCGTTAGAGGGGACTGGCAGGTACTGTAGACAGGTCGTTAGCAGACTGGCAGGTACAGTAGACCGGTCGTTAGCAGACTGGCAGGTACAGTAGACAGGTCGTTAGAGGGGACAGGCTGGTACAGTAGACGGACCGTTAGCGGTTAGCATGGCAGGTACAGTAGACAGGTTGTTAGAGGGGACGGGCTGGTACAGTAGACGGACCGTTAGCGGTTAGCATGGCAGGTACAGTAGACAGGTTGTTAGAGGGAACGGGCTGGTACAGTAGACAGGTTGTTAGAGGGGACTGGCAGGTATAGTAGATGGGCCGTTAGCGGTTAGCATGGCAGGTAAAGTAGACGGGCCGTTAGCGGTTAGCATGGCAGGTACAGTAGACGGGCCGTTAGCATGGCTGGTACAGTAGACGGGCCGTTAGCGGTTAGCATGGCAGGTACAGTAGACGGGCCGTTAGCATGGCTGGTACAGTAGACGGGCCGTTAGCGGTTAGCATGGCAGGTACGCGCGGTGGCAGGGCCCGTGTGGCTCTCCTCTCCCCCTGTGGTCGGGCGCGGGCTGAGCTGTCACACAGGAATGCCGCCTGTTGCTGGGGCTGTGCCCCCGGGCTATTTCGGTGCGTTACCACCCAGCTCTTGGAAGCCGCTTAATTATAGCTGCAGCAGCCCAGCGACAGGCGCCGGTGCCAGGCCCGTGCTCACAGGCTGCTCCCCAGGAGTCCCTGTGCCACGGACACGCCACGGCTCACCCACCGCTCCACCCCGCCCTGCTCCTTCAGGCTCTGCCTCCAGGGGTGTAGTTCGCTTATAGACTGGTGACTAAGGTGCTTGACTGGGACCTGGAAGTTTGGTGGTTGGAGCCCCAGTGTAGCCACAATAAGGTCTGTGCTGCTGTTTGGCGCTTGAGCAGGGCCCTTAACCCCAAATTGCTCCGGGGGAGGGGGGGGGGGATTGTCCCCTGCTTAGTCTAATCAACTGTAAGTCGCTTTGGATGAAACAAAAATTGTCAGCTGAATATCTAATGTAATGTGGGGGCCCCCCCATACTTTGGGGCCTGAGAGTAGAATCGTCACCACCTTTGACCCCGCTAGCGACGGCCCCGTCTACCTGAGACCTGACGGTTTGCCCTTTGGGGTCGTTCCTGGTGCACGTTCAGCCGCCATTTTGTTGAAGCTTTCTCTTAGCCCCCAGCTTCAGCTTCACCGCTGCAGGCTAATGGAGCAGGTGCAGGCTCTCTAACTCACACGCCTGGAAGAACAGCTGAATCTGTGCCGTTCGCTCGCGCTGGAAGTGTTTTCCGGGACATTTTGACAGGTAGATGTGCGCGCGAGTCAGACTCCTGTCAGTCACCGCGGTAACAAAAGCTAGAATTCAAATAAAAATAATAAAATAAAAATAATCGCCCGAGACTGCGGAACTCCGAGAGAGAGAAGACGCAGAAAGTGGTCCTTTGATGATTTTTCGACGGATAAAAAAAACAGCTTTGCTGGTGTAATCGGGCCGTTTTGGCGGGGGAACGGGGGGAGGCTGGCGGAGCCCCCGTGCCCACGCGGTTCCTCCCAGACTGGGCGTCTGACGCGGGGAGCGCCTCCGTGTGTGTTCCTGCGTGCCCCGCATACCGAGGATCACTCGGCACGCTCCGCGTCTCCTGTCTGCCACAGCTGTCAGATTAAAGCAGAGGAGGCAGCTATGCACACACACACACACACACACACACACTCAGCCCTCCCTCATACACACACCCCCCTCCCTTACACACTAACACACACTCACACACACACACATACCCCCCTCCCCTCCCCTCCCTCACACACACACACCCCCCTCCCTCACACACACACAGACACACGCATGGCGTGCCCGCTGATGTTCCTCACAGCTTCACAGCCGCTCTGCCGCCCGAACAGACGCTCCTCACGTTGCATTCCTGAGCGGCTCCCGCCGGCGAGGCTAATCCCGCGCCGCTGAGACGCGTTCAGAGATCGATCTCCCCGCCGAGGCCTACCCCACTCCTGCGTCAGCCTGGGAGGCTCCTGTGGGCCGCCTCGTGCTGCTCTCTTCCACAACAGCCCTCCTCGAATCTGGACCTGGTTTTCTTTTTCTCCCTGGTTATTAGCTGAACAATTAATGCTCCCAGGTAAAAGGAGGTTGGGAAACCAGCAGTTCGTAGTCCTCGTGGACTGTGATTTGACAGTCCCTGTCCTGTTCTAGAATCATCTCCAAATTGTGATGCGTCACTTGCTTGAAGGGTATTGGCCGCTGGTTCTCTTACTCATTTGCCGTCCGCATGGGCCATGCCGGCAGGGGCAGCTGTCCGCCCGATTACCGCCGTCCCGCGTCTTCTGGGGCGTCTAGCGGGGCCTGGTGTGGAGAGTGCCCGCTGTCAGCCGCGGTCATCCATCCTGAGGGGCCTGGCTGCTGGGAGGAGCCAGACGCACAGTGGGGTTTCCTCAGGCTCCACTCTCATTAATACGGTTTCTGAACCCTCCGTGCCACGTGTGCCGCCATTTTGTTTCACCCGGTCTGAGTCTGAGAGCAGCAGGATTCAGTAAATCATACATTTTCCCTTAACATTGTTTTATTTGTATTATTTTTTTTATTTTTTTTTGTTTTGGCCAGTAAGGTCTCATTGAGATGTAGTTTATCTTCTTCCAGAGAGTCCTGATCAGGATGGCAGCAATAGTCTAAAAGTTTCACTCTTGAAAAAGGGGAAGAAATAAATGAACAATGTCCCATGGTATATAAAGTACTAATAAAGATTATAATACAATTAAACGGAGAGGGAGAGAGGGGGATTTGAAGGTCCATCGCGATGATATGATATGATATTATATCGAAGGAAGGGTACGAAAAGCATCACCAGGTTTCCTTCAGGTTTCACATTTTTTCTAATGTCTCCAAAGTCACCGCAGCTGCACTAACCAAACGGCATAGCATTAGCGAACCGACGCCAACCGAAACCAGGAGCCGAGTTCTATTTAGATTTTATTTAACCTTTATTTAACCAGGAAGTCCCATTGAGTGACAGTATCTCTCTTCATATCTCGATGAAATGGCGTCAGAATTCTTCTCATACATCTCTGTCTGCGCTCTCCCTGTTAGTTCTGTCAGCAGACTCACCTTTGATGGGCCTACTGGGTTATTGGCAGCATTGTTTATGAGCCTCAGCTTGCTGCAAAGATCTTTTTGTTTTGGAGTTCAGACCACACAGTCTGCCACCGCAGTGCTCGCACGCCCCCGCCCCCGGCCCACCCCGTCGCCCCTCGGTGGACCCCTCTCCTTTGATCCTTCATCACTCGTTCCAAAAGCCGCATTAAAGAAAAAAAAAGCGGGAAAAAAAACCAAAACTTTTCAGAGGTACAGTGCCATGAAACCCGAACCGCCTTTGCGTTTGATTTCATTGTGACTGAGAAAACAAGCATATCTACAGTACAGGGGGAAGAAATAGAATAGGAGGAATGTTGCTGCTCGTTCGGATGATTATTCTGTGTTTGGGTGGCAAGAAGCCAGTTGTTTACCGAGCGGCCATTTTTAGAGAGCTGAAGCAGGCTGTGCTCTGCGTTTCGACACGGCTGAATATCCTCCGTTTCGTCGTCTTTCGAACGTCCCCCACTGTGGCGGTGTGAGGACGCAGCTCTGCCGAAATGCAGCTTTCACGCCACTACTCGTGCTCCAGTGTCCCCCCTTGTTCAGTGTTGTTCAGTGTCCCCACTTGTTCAGTGTTGTTCAGTGTCCCCCCTTGTTCAGTGTTGTTCAGTGTCCCCACTTGTTCAGTGTTGTTCAGTGTCCCCCCTTGTTCAGTGTTGTTCAGTGTCCCCACTTGTTCAGTGTTGTTCAGTGTCCCCACTTGTTCAGTGTTGTTCAGTGTCCCCACTTGTTCAGTGTTGTTCAGTGTCCCCACTTGTTCAGTGTTGTTCAGTGTCCCCACTTGTTCAGTGTTGTTCAGTGTCCCCCCCCTTGTTCAGTGTTGTTCAGTGTCCCCACTTGATCAGTGTTGTTCAGTGTCCCCACTTGTTCAGTGTTGTTCAGTGTCCCCACTTGTTCAGTGTTGTTCAGTGTCCCCCCTTGTTCAGTGTTGTTCAGTGTCCCCCCCTTGTTCAGTGTTGTTCAGTGTCCCCACTTCTTCGGTGTTCACACTTTTCCTTCTGAATTAAGCCCCGTCCACACCAAGAACTGTAACTATTACTTTAGCTATGGAGATGACAATGTGGTGAACGATAACTTTCTGTAAATTGGTTAAGTCTGCTGCCATTTTGTATGTGATGCCCTGTAAATTCGGATGGATTTTGATTGTCGATGTTTTATCGTTCATGTAGCTGAAAATACTTGCTCTGAAAGTGATCGTCACAGTCTTCATTGTTATAGTATCCACTTGAGTTTGAGCCAATAACCAGTTAGCTTTATAGATATAGTTATTGGTGTGGACGTGCTTTTACAGTGGAAACCTTGACTGTGTATTTACCAAGGGAAGGTTTTGTGTGTACATTGCATGGAGCAAACATCCCTTTACATTCTGGTATTAGGCACGTTTAGCAGGGGCTCAACATGTTCACTGTTGTGTATGAAGGCTTGAGCATCTGCCCACTCTGTACACTTGGAACTTGGATTCTCTCTCTGCTATCATACCAAACTTAATCAGAAATGCATTGTACTTGGATAGGCTGTATCCAAATGAATACTTGCTGTGTCCATACAAAATACTTGCTGTGTTTGTACAAATACGCGCTGTGTCTGTACAGATTCTGTACATGCGTGTCCATACAATGAAATGTTTTTTTCGGCACGTTTCCCCTTCCATTTCTAGCAGGAATAAATTGCCGTTGCGTGTTAGCAATTTGACCCATTATATTAGATTATAAAAATGGTTAAAAGGGTTTTAAATGCCTCGGCACCATGGAGTGGTTCCCAGACGAGAATCAGGCCCTCCTTAGTTCTGGGAGACAGTTAATCAGTGGGGGCTCGCTAATAATTTTTGGCCACCAAGCATGGGGAATGTGATGCTGTTAGGAAATGGAAGCTGTGACTGCCATTTTGGGCACAAATTGAATTTGTACCTCCGATCATTCATGTGAACGATCCTCCTACAGGACGAAAATTCAATTGGACTCGTCTTCAACGGGCCGGTCTGGGGGAGCCGGGGGAACAGTGGTCCGTTTTTACACAGCGGTGACCCGAGTTAGCGATTTCTGTTCAAATTAGATTTGCGGCCATTTTAAACGTGTTACCCCTTCATTCGATAAACACGAAGGCGCAGGAATCCAATAAGGGGAGAGGGGCTGGTTAATTGACTTTCGCCTCTGTGGGAACCCCCTCCTGTTGATCTTATCTGGGGCTCTCTGAGGCAGCGCGAGAGGCTGATGCAGCCAGACTGTGTCCCAGTGGCAGGGGGGCAGTGGAGCTGCCAAGAGAGGAAGAGACGGAGGGAAGAAGAGAAAGAGGGGAGGGAAAATGGATGGAGTGGGAGTGGAAGGGTGCGTGTTGAGGCTGTGTGGACATTAATAAGCCATTATGAAACCGTGTGCCACTCTCACATATGCATGCACACACACACACACACGCACACGCGTGCACATACGCACCCACACACAGGCACACTCTCTCGAACACACACACACTCTCTCACACATACACACACACACACACACACACACAGACACACACACACTTTCTCAGACTTTCTCAAACACACATACAATTTCACTCACTCACTCACTCACTCTCTCTCATACACGCACACACTCTCACACACACCCTCTCCACTCAGACAGAGTGCCTTGTACCTCATCAATGGATCCTTGTTCTGTCTCTGAGGGCTAATTATGTCTCAGCAGAAAATGAGTCTTGGAAAACATTCCACCTCCCGATGCCAGCTACCCCAACACGGCTTCCAGTGGACCTGGGGCGCCCACTGAACCGCAGGGCACACAGCCTCTGCACTCCTCATCTCTCCCTCTATCCCTCCATCTCTCCCTGCACTATCTCTCATCTCTCCCTGCTCTATGCCTCCATCTCTCCCTCCTCTATCCAGCCATCTCCCTCCTCTATCCCTCCGTCTCTTCCTCTCTCTATCCCTCCATCTCTCCCTCCTCTATCCAGCCATCTCTCCCAGCTCTATCCCTCCATCTCTCCCTCCCCCACACCCTCTGCCCTCTGCCCTACTCTCTCCTCTCTCTATCCCTCCATCTCTCCCTCCTCTATCCCTCCATCTGTCCCTCCCCCACACCCTCTCTCCCCCTTCATTCTCTCTCTCTCTCTCTCTCTCTCTCTCTGCACTAACCATTTATCCCTCCTCCCATCTCCTCCAGTACCCTTGCAGTGTACAGTAAACAATGTTCCGGCATGTTCCGGGCTGTTTATTGTCATTTGTAGCTTTAAGCAGGCGAAGCCGGGAGCAGCTTCTAGCGGCAGCGCTGCTGCGGTCCCCGGCGTAATGAAAGGTGGCATATGGTCAATTTAAACAAGAGCCCGCTTCCCTGGGCCTGGTACCAAGGCGACGAGACCCCCTCGCAATCAGTCTTCGGTCAGCTTTGATTTCAGCACAGATCCTTACTCTGTGAGAGCAGGCCGGCGGAGACCTGCAAGCTGATTGTGTGCGAGTGTGTGCGAGTGTGTGCGAGTGTGTGCGAGTGTGTGCGAGTGTGTGCGAGTGTGTGCGAGTGTGTGCGAGTGCGTGCGAGTGCGTGCGAGTGCGTGCGAGTGTGCGCGAGTGCGTGCGAGTGCGTGCGAGTGTGCGCGCGTGTGCGCGCGTGCGTGAGTGTGCGCGAGTGTGCGTGAGAGTGCGTGAGAGTGCGTGAGAGTGCGTGAGAGTGCGTGAGAGTGCGTGAGTGTGCGTGAGAGTGCGTGAGTGTGCGTGAGTGTGCGTGAGAGTGCGTATTGGGGGGGGGGTGTAAGTGGGGGTTGGCTAAAATGTAACAAATATAATTTTTCTCTATACAGTACATAAGAGATCATCTATGTTGGAACGATCTTTATGAAGTTTGCATTATGTGCTCATAAAAGGCTTTAGTGTGAAATCGTGATAAGGCCACCCCCATTTAGAGGATTGGGAGCAGATGGGAACGTCATTTGGGAATCTTTGGGAGGGCTCGCGTCGGTTTTCTAGCCGACAAGATTTTCGGCAGAAGGATTTGTGTGTTTTACTTTGATTCCTTAAGTCCAAGCATCTGATTAAGCAGCAAAAGACTCCTGTGTTTTCAGAAAATAAACAGATG
>NC_083766.1:51037673-51050173 GCF_963514075.1 Conger conger | reverse complement strand
CCCCCCTCGCCTTCCCCGGCTGTGTTTGCTGAGGAATGTCACCTCAGGCAGAGGCGTGGGGGTGTCCGCCGTCTCCCCTCTCCCCCTCTCCCCCTCTCCCCGCCCCCCCAAATCCTCCGGCAGTTTGGTGCGCCGGCTCTGTGGCTGGCTGCACTTCTGCCATCTAAAATTTTAATGCACTGCTTTACAACGCCCCCTCCTTCACCCCCGCCCCCCCCCCCCCCCCTCCTATCAGCAGGGCCGCTCTCCTCCCGCAGGCCCCTCCCCCGAGCCGTGCCCATTTGCCGCTCGGCTGAGCGGAGCAGCAGACACGCTTAACCCTGCTCCTGCCAGCCACACGCCCCCCGCCAATCATCAGACCCCCCCCCCCCCCAAAACACATCCCCACGTTCCCCCCCAATGCTCTGAAACACACACCCCCCCCCCCCCCCCAAACCTCCTCACCGCCCAGTCTCACAATCATCCCCTCTGTGGGCAGGTACCGCCCTGGTCCAGCGTTATCCACGCTAAACAGGCCTGTGTTTTACCAGCAGTGCGTGTGATACCGGGTCCGTTGCGCTGGTTCATCACTGCACAGGATTGCGTGAGATGGTCTGTTGGTCCAGGTGGCCAGTCGGAGGCTGCCTGTCTTTGACTTTCTCTGAAGTTCTCGGAGACCGTTTCAGACAGCTTGTCAATAAAAGCGTACATCCTTATGTTGGGATGTTCTTCACTCCTGGCCTCTGTCTCTGCCAAGCCTTATATTGGCGGACTAACACTTTATTTAGTTTTTTCCAAGACCATGCTGTTTCTGTTGCATTGTTACAGGATTCTTGGTACCTTGGTGCTATAAGCCGTGTGTGGAGTGAAGCTGGCAGCCCCCTCGGTGGGAGCAGGGACGGGAGCTCTGCGGCCTCCAGCCCCGCCGTCCCAGAACCCCGCAGTACTCCGCTGCGCTGTGGGGCCCGATCTGTGGGGCGGGGGGCCGCTCGAGGGGGCCTGTCACGCACACCCAGCCTCCTTCTAACCTCCGCCAGGTCTGCACGGGAGCGGAAAGAGAGAGGGGGGGGGGGGGGGGAAAGAAAACGGGCCCAGAATGCGAATGCGTTTCATAAATATATTCAAACTGCGAGCGAAAGGGGGAAAGTAGGCCAACGTCTGTGCTAACGCTTTCTGACTGCGCTAACGCTCTGTGACTGCGCTGTCAGCCGGTCGGTGAGTGTGTGCGCCCGGGGGGAGGGGCCAGCGGGGCGGGGAGGGGAGGGGCCAGGTGCCCAGCGGGTCCCGTCAGGTCTGTTTTACCTCTGCGGGTCAGTCGAGGTCAGAGTGGGGGGGAGAGTGCGGTTTGGTCAGGATACCAGCACTGTCAGTAATAGAACATCAAAATGTCCTGTTTCTATTCTCGTGTGCTTGTGTTTGTGTGTGTATGTGTGTACGCCTGTGTACGTGTCTGTACGTCTGTGTTTGTGTTTGTATGCCTGTTTGTTTGTGTGTGTGTGTCTGTATGTGTGTGCTTGTATGCCTGTGTGTATGTGTGTGTGCGCCTGTGTATGTGTCTGTACGTGTGTGCTTGTGTTTGCATGCCTGTGTGTATTTGTGCGTGCGTGCGTGTGTGCGTGCGTGCGTGCGTGGTTATTGGTTGTCCTGGCCTGTGCTTTAGCCTCATGCGTGGTAGGCCACTCCAAACTGGAGAAAGCGGGAGAACCTGATAATAGAAGGAAGGGGTGATGTTGGGGAGAGGTGTGCACTACACGCCTCATGGAACATTCCTCATTCCGTATGCAGCGCCTTGTGACCGTGGAGACGGGACCGCGGTGTGCCCTCGACCCCGCTGCGTAGCCATGGTTACCAGCCAGGGAGGAAACCGGGGCGATCTCCTCGCGCGGATCAGAGAGGAGAAAGCGCCGCATCGCGTTTGTTTGGCTCTTGTGAAGAGACGGCTGCGGTTTTGTTTTCGTTAAAGATTAATGCGCTATTGATTGGGGCCGCTTTAAATAGCAGCGTGTTCGGGCCCCGCGCGGGCCCTCCTCTGGGTGTACCGAGGGGGCGGAGCTCCGGGAAGCCCTGAGCCAATGAGCTGGTGCTGACGGGGCCAGTTGTGCCAGAGCTGTGCACATTAATAACGGCAGCCTGCACTGATGGGCCCAACTGTACAGAGACCGCCTGACCCTGCCTGTCCCTACTGTGTGTGTGTGTGTGTGTGTGTGTGTGCGTGTGTGCGTGCGTGAGCCTACGTGTCTGTGTCTGTGTGTTGTGTATGTCTTAAGTGTGTGGCAGTGCATGCGGCAGGCGTGTGTGTGATTCATGCGTGTGTATGTAGCGTGTACACGCGCCGCTTAAACAAGCAGCCTTCCATGCTGTTCCAGTTCCGTCTGTCGCTTTCCTCACCCCAGATATAAATGTCAGCTCTGTTCAGCCCCTCCCCCGGAGCGCGGAGTCAGTCTGTGTGTGTGTGTCTGTGTGCATGCGTGTGTGTGTCTCTGTGTCTGTGTGCATGCGTGTGTGTATCTCTGTGTCTGTGTGTGTCTGTTTCTGTGTCTGTCTGTGTGTGTGTGTGTGTGTGCATGCGTGTGTGAGTGTCTGTGTCTGTGTGTGTGTCTGTGTGCATGCATGCGTGTGTGTATGCATGCGTGTGTGTGTCTGTGTCTGTGTGTGTGTCTGTGTGTCTGTGTGCATGCGTGTGTGTATCTCTGTGTCTGTGTGTGTCTGTTTCTGTGTCTGTGTGTGTGTGCTGTACGGGGGTTGTGTGTGTGTGTGTGTGTGTGTGTGTGTGTGTGTGTGTGTGTGTGTGTGTGTGTGTGTGTGTGTGTGTGTGTGTGTGTGTGTGTGTGTGTGTGTGTGTGTGTGTGTGTGTGTGTGTGTGTGTGTGTGTGTGTGTGTGTGTGTGTGTGTGTGTGCGTCTCTGTGGCTGTCCCTCCAGCGTCCCCCCTCTCTCTCTCTCTCTGATGCGTTTCCGTGGCGCTGTAGCGGCTCATTCCAGCACGGCGCTTTGGCCCAAACCTGGCCTCTGAGACCGGCGGGTCCCTTTTGTTTTTCTTCTCGAGCGTGGCAACCCCGCCCCTCCCCCCTCCCTCCGCCCTCCCTCCACCCCCCAACCCTTTCCGTACAATCACATTTCCCATTTCCACACCGAAACCAGGCTGCTTCAATCCCGTCTATAGCAATACCACCCCAACCCCCATTACTGTTACCTGTATAACCCCTGTGTGTCACTGACTCCCCCCACCCCCCACGTCTCTTTTTAAGGACACTTCCTGTGAATTACCGCGCTGCAGACGGGGCGGGGGCGGGGGCTCCCTGCAGGCCTCCCCGGGCTGGCTGTATTTATAGCGCTCGGCGGCGTTATTGGGGGCAGAGCAGCAGACCCTGACAGTATTATCACAGCCCCCTATAGCGATCCTATGGGCCGCGGCGGCCCGCTGCAGTATAAATACATCAGCAGGGCTCGTCTGCAGGGCTGGAGCAGCAGCACACAGCTGCGCTCCGCTCAGCCCGACAGAACTGGAGCACGTCGCCCGCCCCGGGCCCCCCGGGTCCGGTACGGGGGGCTCGGACCCAGCGGCGGCGGGGTTGAGGAGTTCGGGGGGCCGGTGTGCGAGTAGGGGGTCGGAGCGGGAGGTTGGCGGATGGAGACAGAAGCCTGATGGTCGGAGGGCTCCTGTTGTCTCTCATTCGAACGTTAGGCGTGCTGCTATTCTCCGGAATGTTCTTTTTTGTGCTGTCAGGGGCTGCAGGTGTGTGTGTATGTGTGTATGTGTGTGTGTGCTCACGTGTGTGCGTGTGTGCGTGCGTGTGCGTGCGTGTGCGTGTGCGTGTGTGTGTGTGTGTGTGTGTGTGTGTGTGTGTGTGTGTGTGTGTGTGTGTGTGCCTGTGTAATGACTGTGCCCCCACTGCCGATGTAAACTCACCCCTCCCCCCCCCCCGCAGGGCTTAGTCAGAGAGCCGTGCACAGAAAATGAAATCCTCCAGGTTTAGTTTTTTTTGCTCTAGCCAGGGAAAGGTTAAGCAACTGTGGAGAGTGTGTGTGTGTGTGTGTGAAGGGGGGAGGGGGTTGAGGGGAAAAGGGAAGAGCAAACAGTCTGGGCTGGGCCGAGGTGGCGGGGAGAGGAGAGGAGGGAAAATGAAAATCTAATGGGCTAAATCTGTGAAATGTCGCGGCGGCCCTGGGGAATCGGGGCTGGGGCAGGAGGATATGAGGGAGGCAGAGAAGGCGGGATTACCGCCAGCGTATCCCAGCGTCCCGCTCTCCCAGGCCTGACCGTTAACCCCCGGGCTCCCGCGGCCGCGGCGAGCGAAAGGTCAGGGGCGCGCCGGGCCCGTCTGCGCCCGCCGGCAGCTGGCAGCGCCACCGCCGAACGGGCACGCCGCCTCCTCCCCGCCGCCCCTGCATATGCCCGCTCCCCGCTCGCCGTCCCGCCAACCGGGCCCGCCGCGCCCCGCCACGTCCCGCGCACGACCGCGTCCGCTTGGCTCCATCTCAGAGCGCGGGGCTCTCTCTCCCCCCCTGGTCCTGGGGTTCAGCCTGGCCTGGCTCCACCAGGGACGGAGAGAGAGAGGCAGGGAGGCCAGGATATGTTCCAGGAGTCTGGAAAGCGGGGCTTTTCAGGTGCTGTGTCCCCCAGCGTCCGGGCCCCGTCCCCGGGACATCGTTCATGGGTCTCGAGGCTCGCTGGAGGACCAACAGCTGAATGGATGTGGAAACCGGATGGGGGTGGGGGAAGAGGGAGCAGGGGGGTTTGAGGAATGGGCGTAGAGGTGGAGCTGGAGCCGCCTCCTGTTGGCTCAAACGGAGGTCTGTCGTGCAGTGACCACCCTCCTCTTCCCCGACTGCACACAAAGCAGCTCCACCTGCTCTCTGGCTCCCCGCGGTGGCGGCTACACGTCACTGCGCCCTCGCCTCGGCCTCGGAGATCAGACGGCCTCCTCCTGCCCTTGGGAGAGGGAGGAGGGGAGGGGGAGGAGGGAGGGGGCGGCGGGCCCAGTCGCGGAGTTCATTTACGCTCCCCCGGAGACTCGTCCTCTCCACGCGCTCCATTATTAATGCCCCCCCTCGACGCGTCACCGCCGCGCTCGACCTGACGCCAGCACTCCCCGCGCCCCGCAAGGGGCTCTCAGCCCGAGACTAACGAGCGCACGCCCGCTTTTGGGACCGGCTCTATGTAGGTCACCCGTCGGCGGACCCCCGCCACGGGGCGGCCCTCTCCGCTGGGGCGGGACGGCCGGTGATGGAGCGCGGTTTTGGCACCGGGCGTAGAGGCCCTTCACCGTCCGGCAAGGAGAGGGGTCCTGATTAATGAGCTCTCCGCGGAGGGGAATGGCGGCGGCTCACCCGGACGGAGGAGGTGGGGGACGCCCCTCACCGACAGACCCCCCCCCCGTCAAACCCGCCTGTGCAGCGCGGGAGGGTTCCTGACATCACGACCGGCGGCCATCTTAAAGGATAAGCTGCGAAAAGGGCGAAAAACCTCCAGCAAACCGTCCCCTGACAAAGAGACTGTCGTCTCAAAGGTTAAACAAACATAGAGTTCGGCGCAAACTTCTCGACTCCCCCTCCCCCGGTCGCTCTGTAAGCGCGCTGCTTAAAAATAACGTCCCGTTCCCCCCGGTGGAGGGGAGCGTACGGAGGTGGCTGTAGTGTTTAGTTCAGCAAATACTGAAGACGATGCGCTAAAGTGACACCCTGAAAAATCAGCGTCCCTTATCCCCAGCCCCGTCCCCTCCGCGAAAGGGCACCGGTAACCTATGGATGAAGGGGGAGGAGCTTACCGCCTCTGGCCCAATTACTATTTTTCTCTCACCTATATACGGCATGAATGAACTCTCCTTTACCGCCAAGCACCACTGGGGACAAACTATTGATTGCCGTCCCACTTTCGGAGTACTTTTGCGAAAGTTGGCATTGGCACAGAGTTGGCGCTCTTAGGAATGCAGACGTTGCAGCGGGGGGAGAGCTACTCGATCACTCTTTTTTTTTGTGTTTTCCCAAAGAATAATAATCTGCGCGTCTCCGGCAGTTACAAGCAATCCGTTCTCCGCCCGGAGGATGAAAGTTCACGGAGCGAGAGTGGCTGCCTTTGTTTGGGTTGGAGACTCCGGGACGAGTAAACTTCCTCCTCTTTGGCGCTTTGCTGGGCTGGCACCGTCTCTGTTTTCGCTCCGCCGTGCCAGCGGAACGGTTGCTCGATTTGGCCCCTGATGAAAGAAACGGTTTCCAGAGTCGTTGACGTCGAGCCTCTGCGTCCGCGACAGCCCGTCGAGCCCGATGTCATCATCACATCGTTCTGCTTCACCTCCTGTCATTTCTCAAAAGAAGACCTAACCTTCTAAAAGCTTCTCTGCCTTTTTTTTGGCTAATGTTTTACAGTTTGTCATGTGGGGAATATTTCTCACCAGTCATTTAACTCTCTCTGCCCCTTTCAACCTTTGGCTGTTTGGAATGTTTTTTTCAAAATTCTGAGTCAGTGTTCAAGAACTCCATTGCTTTCACTTACCAGTAGTGATTGTTACATCAGCATTAGAATGTTCAGTTTAGAACATTCTAATCAACCGATTAGAATGTTCAGTTTAGAACATTCTAATCAAGCGATTAGAATGTTCAGTTTAGAACATTCTAATCAAGCGATTAGAATGTTCAGTTTAGAACATTCTAATCTGAACATTCTAATCGCTTGTGACCTCACACTTTATAGGGTTAAGCAGTGCAGATGTAAGCAAAACCACTGCTGCTAGGCTTGTGTCTGTGTTTGGCAGTAGTCACTGTCCTCCTGGCTTATTAGATGCTTTGAAGACTAAACGGACATACAAATCCCCATAGAGACTAACACAACACAAAATGTTCTCAATGTTACGGAGATGTTCTGTCAATGCTATAACATTGCCCCAGCATTACAGCAACATTGTGAGCATGTTTTGCTGTGACTTATCAGGCACTTTGAAGGCTAAACGGACATGCAAATCCCCACAGAGACCCAACTGACACAACATTTTCTCACAAGGTTACCGAAATGTTTTGTTAACCTTGTACTACAACGTTGCGGTAACGTTTTGTGTTAGCCGGCTGCTCTCAGCGTCCTAGAGGTCGGCTCCGCTCTGTGTGCCGGGCCGGGTCTGCGATGTCGGGCCGGGTCTGCGATGTCGGGCCGGGTCTGCGATGTCGGGCCGGGTCTGCGATGTCGGGCCGGGTCTGCGATGTCGGGCCGGGCCTGCGATGTCGGGCCGGGCCTGCGACGTCGGGCCGGGCCTGCGATGTCGGGCCGGGTCTGCGATGTCGGGCCGGGCCTGCGATGTCGGATCGCACGCTGGTGCCGTAGCCACTGCTCGCACAGCCGGTTAATAATAATAAAAAAAACATAATCGCCCGTCTCCTTTGGGGGACATTTCCTTTCTAATGCCTAAATCCATGCAAATCCAAAGGCATTTAAAAATACTCCGCATCTGTACCTTGATTAAGCGATCAGATTCCACGCTTTACCCCATTTGCGCGGGATTATTCCGGGAACACTTATCGGTAATTCCCGTTTGTTACCAGCTGGTTAATGTCGAGCATTAGGTACGGCATTGTTTCAAACCAAAAAAAAGAAGAAAGGGAAAGCTTTCTGTCATTTCCATGATAAGCGCATTGCGCTGCCCACGTGCACCAATGCTTTTAGCCGTTTGTGTATTTACAGAAAGAGAAACGTTATGTCTACAGCATTAGCTGCGGCCCTGGTTTGACCCCTGCTTATTTACCGTTCGCGTACGGCGATGCCTCAATTATCTCTATACGTCTCGGAGCCGCGTTTGATGCACGGTTGAACCGCGCTGGCTTCCTGCATTATTGATATCGTAAATAACATAAACAATAACTGTCTGAGCAGAGCCCGTGCACTAAAACAGTCGTTTGAAAAGCGCCTGGCGCTTAAAATAAAAAATAAAACCCAATTAACATCATTAACCACATTAAAACAAAATCACCTATAATTAGATGTTGCCGGCAAATTAATTAACGCCCATTTGGCTGTTCACAGCGTGAATGTTGCAGGAGCGCTGCCAAATGTGCAAATGGAGTGCTCACACACACACACACAGTGCACGCATGCACCCACCCACCCACCCACCCACTCACACACACACACACACACACACACACACACACACACACACACACACACACACACACATTGCACGCATGCACCCACCCACCCACTCACACACACACACACGCGCGCACACACACACACACACACACACGGTGCACGCATGCACCCACCCACCCACTCACACACACACACACACACACACACACACAGTGCACGCATGCACCCACCCACCCACTCACACACACACACACACACACACACACACACAGTGCACGCACACACACACACACACACGCACACGCGCACACACACACACGGTGCACGCATGCACCCACACACACACACTTGGCACCCGTGTGCACACATGCCTGCTTCCATTCGCCCTTGCACATGCACATAGACACCCACACACATACATGGACACACATACACAGACATACACACTTGGCAGATGCATGCACATACACACACGCACGCTGCCATGCATATGCACACAGACACACACACTCATATACATGCACACAGACACACACACTTGACACACATGCGCACACACGCACGCACGCACACACACACACAGCTGTGAGTCTCTGTGCTGTGAAATTCACTGACGAGCGTGAGATGACGGTGCTCTAATCTACGGCAGAAAAAGCTCACTTATACGTGCGAGGAAGTCAGATGGCAATTTCACGCCACTGGAATCAGACTGCCGCTCTCCCCGGCTTGATTCTCCGTAATGGCCGTAATAGCTGTTTAGTTTCAGTCGCAACTGCTCGTTTTTTGATGGAAGTCTAAAAGGCAGCTGTTAGGCACTTTGAATCGCGACTTCGCATATAGAATCTGAGAAATAAATTGCGTTCTTCGCCGAGGTGTTCGATTCATTTTGTCAGCTTAACAGTGTGCATTATCCACAGGCTGCACTTGTCTACTTACTTAGAGTTATTTGAGCCGTTCACCTGACATAAAAGAATGAAACCGTTGGAAGAGAGTCTGCGATGCGGTGCCTTTGATCTGAGGCTCTTTGGCGGCTGAGACGTGTCATCTTTCGCCTCATTAAAACATTCATGCTATTATGAAGGCTGGGAAGCGGCTCGGGCGAAAGTGAGACGAGGGCCGGGGACTTCCTGCATAATGCAGAGCCCTGGCTCCAGAGCCGGCTCTGACACAGGAACACAGGCGTTTAATAGAGGGGTTGCCCATGACATCACTTCCTTTTTTGGAAGGGTGTTACCTCCATTTGCCCTCGCCAGAGGCCGGATACATTTTGGTTCCTACCAGACCTGAACATAGGCGCTTAATAGAGGGGTTGCCCCTGACATCACTCCCTTTTAGGGGGGGGGGAGAAAGGGTGTAGCCTTAATTTGCTCTCACCAGAGGCCACATTCATTTTGGTTCCTACCAGACCTGGTTCTAAGTGCTAATGTGTATTTGATGTACTTCAACTCCTTGAGGGGGCAATAAAGCTTTGAAAACACTTGAGCAGTTCCACTCAGAAAAAAGTACAATCGTACAAAAGAAGAGTTTTGTCCTGAATGTTAGTGAAAATTGAGGTTTCTTTAAAAAATAGTCTCAAAATACCCTCAGCAGGTGAGCTGTGAATGCTGGCCTCTGCCAGGCCATTTGTAGGATCCAGCTTGGCGCTAACAGAATTGAAAATATTATATCAGATTAGTGTGTATTAAGGGGGCCTAAAGACTATATTAGTGTAATCCCTGTGTTTCAGCGCTGGCCTGTCTGTGTGGCGGAAACACACGCACGCACGCATGCACACACACACACACACACACACGCACACGCGCACACACACACACGGTGCACGCATGCACCCACACACACACACTTGGCACCCGTGTGCACACATGCCTGCTTCCATTCGCCCTTGCACATGCACATAGACACCCACACACATACATGGACACACATACACAGACATACACACTTGGCAGATGCATGCACATACACACACGCACGCTGCCATGCATATGCACACAGACACACACACTCATATACATGCACACAGACACACACACTTGACACACATGCGCACACACGCACGCACACACACACACACACACACACACACACACAAAAACCACAGCTCTATCGCTGCAGTCCTTAGGATTAGTGTAACTGAGATGCTTAATGGCATGGGCTGCTGGTGAAGGCCCAGCACTGAATACACATGCACGCACACACATATACACAAATATATGCACACACACGCACACACACACACGCACAGACGTCCCGCTCTGTGCAGAACATGCTGGTCTACCCTGGGTACCCTGTTCTATGAGCAGCTGTCATCAGGAGTCCACACACTGACCTGCACACACACTCCCCACCATCCCCACACCACCGCACTAACGGGTGAACTGAACCACACACAGCCGAGCTCCGAAATGTATAAGTATAAAATGCATAAACATAACAGCGGATCTGTTACTCTGGCTGCTACCAGCATCTCCTCCCTGGCAGCAGCTCCTGCCCTGACATTCTGCCTGAGACGTGACCGAAAACTCAAATAAACGCGCCGGCTTCCCGCGCGCCGCGGCCACAGCCACAGCCTCCATTTTCAGCGCCGGCTCCTGCCCGTGAATGATGGGTAATCAGCTCTCCTGCCGTTCAGGCGTCTGCGGATAACTGCTGCAGCACGCTGATCACTTAAAGCGGCCCAACTCATCTCCCTGCCTCCCTCTAGACATAAAGACCTTCTTCAAATTAATTACGCAAATAATCTCTCCCTCTCTCTCTCTCTCTCTCTGTCTCTGCGAAGCGCCCTGCAATTTTCTGGGAGATAATTTTCTCCCCGTGTGCTCAGGTTGTTATTTCCTTCAGAGAAGAGGGTGTGTGATGTCAGGTGTCGGTTTTAACCAATCCCAGCGCTTCCCGGAAGCCTGGCCCCGCCCACCTGTCCCTATACAGTAGAGCTGCGTGTGTACCCTGCGAAAAAAGGTTTTGCTTCCTGTTTCTGCGTTACCATAGAAGTGACTTTTTAAGGGTTTGCCTCGTAGGCTGTGGACCGGTAGAAGGAGCCGACACGTTTTTAGGCCATAAGTCCTTGATTCTAGACAGTACTGGTCACTGTCCAGGAAGTATTATATTTACGACATGGTAGCACGTTTGGTTAAAGCTGAAATGCGCTGTGCGGTTGTAGCAGCCTTCCAGTTTTTATTGTTATCATTTGTTATTTAGCTGACACTTTTATCCAAAGCGACTTACACTTGATAAAGCAAAACAGGGGACAGTCCCCCCCCTGGAGCAATGTGGGGTTAAGGGCCTTGCTCAAGGGCCCCACAGCTGTGCAGATCTTATCTTATGCCGACACTGGGCCTTGAACCACCAACCTTCTGGGTCCCAGTCATGTACCTTAGTCACTAGGCTACAGGCTCCCCCTGTTATTGAGAGGGGACTCCAGTTTACTCTCACTGTTTCTGTAATTGGGGATAAAGATTTTTACCTCCTGCCTGTGTATTCATTTCCTTGTTCTTCAGTGTTTCACAGTATGTCTTTCATGTGGCGTTGTATTTTGTTGTATGTATTGTGCTTCACCAGCATGCGGTCTCAGGCCCACCATTGGGGGGCGCTCTGCTCAGACTACAGTGCTGTTTTTCATGCTGTCTGCAGTCTGGTCACAGTCAGCTGTTCTCTCACGTGTTATGCCAGTTCATGGAGTGTATGGTTTAGGAAGTCATCTGGGCTGAATGATAGACGGCCATTTATTTTGGACTAACTTCCCAAAGTGTCCCAGTATTAAATGTGCTCTTTTTCTTCTGTTCCCCCCCCCCCCCCCCCCCCCTTCCCCCCCAGGGCCAATGAGATTGAGATGGTGATGACAGATCTGGAGAAGGCCAATCAGGTGAGTCCCCCAGGCCACCGCTCTGCACCAATCAAATGTCAGTCAGCCGCGGCATAACTCGTTCTCGCCCGAGGCGTAGCCGGCGGGTTGGGTGACTTTTGCGCTCACTTTAAAATCAGCGGCCATTTTGTACTCAAGAGCCCAGGTGAGCGGAGTGAACTGTGTAATCTGCTTCTTTCACCGATGCACGTGGCGGTGAGTCACAACGAAAAGCTGTGTCCCCCGCGGTCCACTGAAGAGTGAATTTCACTCCATCCGTCAGGAAGGATGGTGAGAATTCAGAGTGGTGAGGTCACTTGTCCCCAGTCACGAGCAACCATCCCCCTACGATTTCACTCACTTTTTATAGATGGCCAAACCTACAATAGCGCATTAAAATCCCATGCCTTCGTGCCTTTTTAGTTACACAAAGGAAAATGACATCATGTTTTTACCTTCGAAGCGCTATGTCATCCAGTTAATACGCTTCAGTGACTTCCATGCTTGTGGGAGACTCTGTGGGAGAGCTGACTAATGATTCATTACTTTTTTTTTCCCCTCAGGAAAAAACGTTTATACTCAGGATTAGGAGTAACGGAATTTAA
>NC_083766.1:51000173-51032673 GCF_963514075.1 Conger conger | reverse complement strand
TCCAGTCTGGAGGTGGAGCTGAGCGCTAAGGAGCGGGAGGTGGTGCAGCTGGTGGAGGACGTGCAGAGGCTGCAGGCGAGCCTGGGCAAGCTGCGGGAGAACTCGGCCAGCCAGATCAGCCAGCTGGAGCAGCAGCTCAGCGCCAGGAACGCCACCCTCAAGGTCAGGCCCTGCTAACGTGCTAAGAAGGGCTAATGGCTAGGGCCTGCAGAGCGCAGGGGCGCTGCTAACGTGCTAAAAACGGAGGCCCCGCAGAGTGTGGGGGCGGCGCGGCGCTAACGGCTAACATGGTGGAAACGGAGGCCCTGCAGAACGAGGGGGCGTTGTGCTGCTCGAACAGCTACAGTCAGGCTCTGCAGTACAGGGGGGGGGGGCGCTAACATGCTAAAAATGGAGGCCCATCAGTATCTCAGCGCACCGTGCCGCTGAGCGAGGGGGCATCGTGCCGCTGACAGCTATCGTGCTAAAAATGGCTAACGTGCTAAAAACGGTGCCAAAGCCCCCTTTCGCATCTCAACTTCCACCGTGCCTGTATCCATCAGATGGGTTACAGCATGATGCTACTACTTCGCTGGAAGTTAAACAGTTATGGAAAATTACTTTCTTTAAATATGAAGAAAATGTCCAGTTTGAGCAGAAGCTGGCGGTAGCATTTTATAGCTGCGTGTCCTTGGATCAAGTATGCACCGTTCTCCATTTTGTTTTTCTAGTTTGTACTCAAGCTCAGAGGCTTTCAGGGCTGTGCCACACTTTGACACCTCTTCACCCTCGCCTCTCCTAACAGTTGTCTTTCAAAGCTCGGCTGCCGTTAAGCGCCGGATACACTTTTCCGCTTTCCTACCCAAAGAAATTCTCGTTTAACAATGACTTTAATGAAGGACAAAACCGTTACATAAGCGAAACCAACGACTCTCCAAATCCTTTTGCTTCATAGAATTTGCCCTAAAGCATTTTAAACGCATATGAGGTCTTTTCGAGGCTATTCAGTTCACAGTCAATATAGTCTCAAGTAGTCTCAATCTTTACAAGGGTTTTTTCAAAAATGTTTTATCATTTGCTGTATATTAATTAATTGGAGTCCTAGTTTGAACAGGAAGGGGGCTCATTCGGTTTTCCTGGAGAAAATGGGGCCGGCTAATTGAAAGGCTGCTGTTGATCCTGCGGGATGCTGGGTCCTCCAGCGCCTGCGTGACCCGCCTGTCCCGCGGAGGTCGTGACCCCGCCGTGTTTCGTGTCTCGCCCCCCTCCGCTACACTACCTCCGACCGCCAGCGCTCTCCTCTGTGTCTCTGAACTCTGGTCCCAGGAGCTGAGAAATGTCTCTGTAGCGCTGGAGTGACACGCACGTCATCCTCTCTCTCTCTCTCTCTCTCCCTCCCCTCCCTTTCCCTCTCTGCAGCAACTGGAGGAGAAGCTGCAGGAGCGGGCCGACTACGAGGAGGTCAAGAAGGAGCTGAAGTAAGTCTCTGACAGGCCTGGCTCTGCCGCAGCGGCCCGCTGTCAAAAGAGCTCCTGCTTCCAGCCTGTTAAACCGCAGAAATACGGCGGCCATCTTAGACACTGTCTCTCCGCAGCCACCTCCCGCTGAGAACCATATGTACCACCGTGTACACTGAGTAGTTACGCTTAAACGTGTGTGCGTGCGTGTGTGTGTGTGTGTGTGTGTGTGTGTGTGTGTGTGACTACATCTGTGTTATTGAGCCTTGTTGTTCCTGGGGGAAAGAACACAGAAGTTTGATATGAAACCCTGGGTGATGTCTTCCTTTCTGACAGATGTTCTGTTCAGCACCAATCACACATAGTCTCTCCTAATTCTGAACATTTCCTAAATATATGAGCTTCAGAGCATCTGCTAAATGGCTTAAATGTAAATGTCAGTATGTTGCGATGGGGACTCGTAAACCCTTCCCCGTTTTTGCTTTCTGATGGAGCTCTTTGCTTCCCATGATAATTCCTGATTGCCTCCCCACCCACCCCCCCCCCGTTCCTCACTAAGTCTCCCCCATTTATCCATCTGAGCTCACTGGGGAGGTAACCGGTCCTGTGTCACATGACCGCAGAGTGGCCTTGATTTGAGAGTCTCAGATGAACTCGCTCTCCCTGCAAGATTCACGCCCTGACATCACGCCAGCTCCCCTTCCAGTGCCATTGACCTTTACCAGTGGGCTGGGCATGCGGCCCAGCCCGTGTTCTCATTGGCCCATATGGCCCTTGGCCTGTATTTTCATTGGCCCGTATGCCCCTTGGCCTGCATTTTCATTGGCCCAGCCAGAGTTCTCCCGCTGCTCGGTGGCCCGCAAGTGTGGACCACCAGAGCAGCTTTTCAGACGGGACACGCCAGCGGTCCTGACCTCTCTTAGGAATCCTTCCAAATCTCAATGAGGACGAGACGGCCGCTTTAAGATGGCTCCACTGTAGACGCTGTGGCTGGGTATGTGCGTAGTTCTCTGTAACAGCAGCCAATGAGCTGGTCTCATCAGCTGTAGCTTTTGCAGGTCGGACCTTCGGATTGGTGGAAGGAGATTGGCTGAAGATTGACTGATTTTGAGCATTTTGGGTTAAAAATAGGAATGAGTGACGTCTCTTGCATATCGTCTTGGTTTTTATTACTGAAGTAAGTTTTCATTCATTTGTTTATGTTAAGCATCTAAGCTGCACAAGGTTGTGTGTGCAGACTCCGGTTGTGGTTGCTAGGGTGAGATTTGAAGCTCATGGGGTTCTGTGTGTGCCCATTGTGTCGTGCTGCTCAGAACTAGACTATAGTTGTCACTTTTAAACAGTGGACTTAATTATGTGGCATTATTGTGTTACTTATCTGTTTGCAGGGGCGTAATGAAAAGGCTAACAAAGTTAAGATAAGGCAGAGGCTAATCAGCCTGCTTTTTCGCTCATTCATCGCCGGTCTATTCGCTGCTGGCTTCTGCTGATCTCGGTAATGACTTTAAAGTGAGGCATGTCTGGCCGTTAATTCCATAAGTGGATTTTGGGCGCAATGCTTTGTTTGAAATCTATAACTGTAATAACAATGCGAGCGGAGGGCTCCTTTCCCGGCTGAAGCACTGGGGCAATCAGCCCGGGGATTGTTCGCGGGATTTGGAGTGATAGCTTGCTGTCCTCGAGGAAGACAGGAAGTCCTGTGTAACGGACGCAGCTGGTCTGTGCGCCAATCCGTTTAATTTCCTGTGACCTCGTTATGGGGGCTCCCTCTAGGATCTGATTTGACTAGTTTTGAAGGGAGCAGCATTTACTCATTTGAGTAAACCGATTGAACAATTCTGTGAATAATCACGCTTTATTGTCTTATGGGGGTAAACGATACATTCAGTTGATTCAGGTGACATGTTTCTCATTTAGATCTATTGCCTGACAAAGTGTGTGTGTGTGTGTGTGTGTGCTAAGTGTAGTGCTGTCCTGGGTCTCCAGTCTAATAAATGTCTCTTGTTCACAGTGTCCTGAAGTCCATGGAGTTTGGCCCATCTGACGGCTCTACGGCACAGGTATGCCCACACACAGGGCTGCTGCACTGTCTGGTTCTATTCATTCAGAAAACATCTCCACAGAAAGTTAACATTATGGGGAGTTAGTTGACTGACTGGACTGCTTGAATTGAAATGGAACTGACCTCAGCGCTGATGTGTTCCCTCTCTGACCCCCTCCCACCCCTCACACCCCTGTCTCCCCTCAGGACTCGTCGAAGCCCCTGGAGGCTCTGCTCCTGGAGAAGAGCCGCTCCCTGCAGTCCGACAGCAACCCCCTGCGCATCAGCAACAGTGAGCTGAGCGGTGAGGCCTGCGGGTCTGGACTGGGTCCTGGGGGTCTGGGCTGGGTCTGGTCTGGGTCTGGGTCTGGGCTGGGTCTGGACTGGGTCCTGGGGATCTGGGTGGGTCTGGGCTGGGTCTGGACTGGGTCCTGGGGATCTGGGAGGGTCTGGTCTGGGTCCTGGGGATCTGGGAGGGTCTGGTCTGGGTCTGGGCTGGGTCTGGACTGGGTCCTGGGGATCTGGGAGGGTCTGGTCTGGGTCTGGGCTGGGTCTGGACTGGGTCCTGGGGGTCTGGGCTGGGTCTGGACTGGGTCTGGACTGGGTCCTGGGGTTCTGGGCTGGGTCTGGGCTGGGTCTGGACTGGGTCCTGGGGATCTGGGCTGGGTCTGGGCTGGGTCTGGACTGGGTCCTGGGGATCTGGAAGGGTCTGGGCTGGGTCTGGGCTGGGATCTGGGTGGGTCTGGGCTGGGTCCTGGGGGGTCTGGGAGGGTCTGGGTGGAGGTGGAGTATCACAGGGGCATGGGGAGTGCAGCACAGCCTTACTGAGGCTCTCTCTGGGCAGGGTATCATGTCTGCTCTTATACCGATACACCACACCTCACCACAGTCTCTGAGGTCTGAGCTGCATGCCTGTAATGCTGCTGCCCTGCAATCAAGCAGGACCTCTGCTCTGCACTGTTTCAGATACACACACACACACACACACACACACACACACACACTCTCTCTCCCTTAAACAGTCAGACACGTACAATCACACAATCCCACACACACACACACACACACACACACACACACACTCTCTCTCCCTTAAACAGTCAGACACGTACAATCACACAATCCCACAATCCCACACACACACACACACACACACACACACTCACACACACACACACACTCACACACTCTCTCTCCCTTAAACAGTCAGACACGTACAATCACACACACACACTCTCTCTTTCTTAAACAGTCAAACACGTACAATCACACACACACACACACACACACACACACTCACACACTCTCTCTCTCCCTTAAACAGGCAAACACGCACAATCACACACACACACACACACACACACACACCCACACACACACTCACACACTCTCTCTCCCTTAAACAGGCAAACACACACAATCTCACACACACATACAGTATACAAGCTCATGCACACAAACACAGGCACACTCACACATAGCCAGGGAGATATGACGTCTCTGGTAGCTCTTCATGTATTCCTATTTAATCAGGGATGTCATCCGGAGACCCTCCCTGCTCGTGTCCCTGCGCTGGCTTACAGTGGGAGCCAGGCCAGCTTTAATCAGCACCGCTGGAGCGGAGGCGTGAAACGCCCGCTATCAGAGTCAGGATCAAAGCGCAGGGTTACATCAGTACAGGCTCTGTAAGGGTCAGAAATCAGCCTCATTGTGCTGTCAGACCGCGTCTGCTGGCTGCTTTAACGCATCTCTATTCACAGGAAGTCCAGTTGTTAAACAGGAACAAGAGCCAGCTATCTCCTCGCCCAGAGCACTCGCGCTTAAACAGGAAGGGAAGTTATCACTTTGAAAAGAAAAAACATTACTTTTGGAGGGTGGGGAGACCTTGACTGCTGCCTTCTGTTTGCGTTTTTTTTCAGTTTGACACAAAACATCTCGACAGAAATCCGTAATGGAAATGCGTTTAACGGTTTATCCGAAGCTCCCGGCTTTGATCATTACGACTGAAGTGCTGCTTTTAAGCTACGACTGTCTGTAGTTCAGCTTCACTCTTTTTGTCTCCTCCTGAAATGGCACTTCAGACACTTCAGATTCGTCAGGTCTGCGTCAGAACCGAGAGCGCTCAAAGATCCCGTCGCTTCCCTGTTTATCTAAACGGCTGCATTTTTGCAGGGGCGTGACATTTAGCAAGGCTGCCTCTTTTGACGTTCCTTTCTGACATGAGAGGCTGTTGGAATTTTTCTTTGTTTGGAGTTTTTTTTTTTTTTGAAAAGGTAGAAAAGACAAAAAAAAAAACCCCGCCTGCAGAAGTTCCCCCAGCCTGAACTCTGCTCAGAAACGGTAGCGGAGAAGCCAGGCCGGGGCTGTCTGCTTCTTAAGGTCAGGCCGTCCGTTTCTCTGGGCGACGGGACCGCGGTCCGAGTCCTGGGCGGAGCCGCGGCCGGCTCTGAGCGGACACCTCGGGCGACGCGGTGTGAAAAGCCAGCTATTTTTTCCCCCGCTGCCCTTTTCCGCGGCCCGGGCCCGCTCAGGTTTTCTGAAAATGTCACGTAGTTTTTCGCTGCGGGATGTAGCGGAAAAACTTAAAGCGAGTCATTTGTATTTTTAACGACACCCCGTTTGTCTAACCTTATCACGCGGCGGGCTCGCTCGGAGGCGCGCGCCGGCTATGCCGCTTTCTACCGCCCTACTTTAACCGAATTAATTACCCCCGCGTACGCGAAAGCGCAGCTTCTGTATCCGGGCGCGGTAATGCTAATCGTGTCGTTGCGCCGGCCTCATGGGAGCGGTGACAGTCCCCCGAGGACGCGGGCGCTTAGCCTAGCCTAGCGCCGCTCTTCTGCACGTCTTATGGAGATGGAAAGGCGGTGCCGTCGCCTGTAAACAGACACATTAGCACGTGGGCTGGCAGGCCGAGTCTCCCAGCTTCCTTCTCCGCGTTGTTACGCGGTCAGGGGCTCATCACACTTCAGCTCTCTTTGTGCTGTTCGCAGGAGCGAGACTCAGTCGGAGCTCGCGGGGCTGCCTATTATTTTGAACGGAGGTGCGGATACAGCCTCCCCTCGCTTGTTCATTTTTTTCACTTGTTAACAAGTTTGGAAGCTCACTTGTTTCGTTTTTTTGAGGAAGATTACTGTCGGTGTGACTGTAACTCACAACTGAGTCTTTGAACTCTGTGAAAGTACACATGATGTGAATCCTGAGAATTGGGCGCTGCCTGAAAGCCAGGTGAACTAAGACCCGTATGACCGAATATTACCCAATAATTGAATTTAAACTTCTTCTTTTTTTACTGCAAATCTTAATATAAGCTGCAACAATTCATGCATACCAACATGAAATACATCACAGATCTCCATCATAAGAAGTACAAAGTTCCAGCTAAAAAAATAAAATAAAGCCCAAAGCCCAAAAACATGCTAAAGTCTGCTCAACTTTTCCTATCGCAGATTTCATACTGGTGAATTTTTCACAGGCAGCATGAGTCAATAAAGCATGGATAAACTGTTTTTGTCCTTTTCTGCCAACATTGTTATTTTCAGACTATTAATGCTGGGGTAATTAAAACGCATCATTGGTAATAATGTGGCTGTTTTAGGTTCCTCTGCTTTGTCAGTTAATGTGTGAACCATTAGCAAATTGCTCGTCAGAAAGAGCTTTCTGGTAGTTATGAGTTGAAAAGCCTTCCGTTTTATACTCTCAACATATATGGACAATTTCCATTTTCCATTTCATTTCAGACTGCCATTTAAATCTTTTGCCACAGTTTTTCATTGAGTTTGTTAAAAAGTATGCGGTGGTATGATTAACACAGTTTTAGAACTGCTGTTTTATGGTTAGGTGGCAGAAAAAAAAGAGGAAAAAGGGGTGCTAATCTGTGAAAGTATTCAGTTGAAAAGAAGAAGAATTGTAGCTCCCTTTGCATCTTTTGATAAGAATCACAGCCCTTTGTTGTTGTTGTTGTTGTCGGCGCCCCCATAACCCTTTTGCGTTTGACCTCTCGTAGGGTCGGCCGTACGGAAGGGGAAAGAGGCGTCGTCGGACGCCCAGCAGCGCCTCCCCGCCACGGCCAACGCGGCCAGCCTGCAGGGCTCTCCTCCCCCGCCTCCCTCCTCCCAGCTCCTCCTGCGGGCGGGGCCGGGCGTGGGCTCCGCCCCCGAGCCCGCCTCCAGCGCCAACGGGACGCACCAGTTCTCGCCCACGGGCATCGGGCAGGACTTCTTCAGCGCCGGCATGGCGGGCGGCGGGGCGGGCGGGGCCGGCTTCCCGCTGGCGGGGAAAGTGGCGCTGAACTCGCTGCTCCAGAGGCAGCTCATGCAGACCTTCTACTCCAAAGCGCTGCAGGACTCCCCCGGCGCCATGCTGTTCGCCCCCAGCCACTACGCCCCCGCCCTGTCCGCCAGCCCCCTGCCCCAGCCGCCCCACCAGCACCAGCCGGCCGGCAGCCCCGACGTCAACGGCATGGCGCCCTCGCCCAGCCAGTCGGAGGGCGCGGGCAGCGCCTCGGACGGCGAGGACATGGACACGGCCGAGATCGCCCGGCAGGTGAAGGAGCAGCTGATCAAGCACAACATCGGCCAGCGCATCTTCGGCCACTACGTGCTGGGCCTGTCCCAGGGCTCCGTCAGCGAGATCCTGGCCCGGCCCAAGCCCTGGAACAAGCTCACCATCCGGGGGAAGGAGCCCTTCCACAAGATGAGGCAGTTCCTGTCGGACGAGCAGAACATCCTGGCTCTCCGGAGCATCCAGGGACGCCAGCGAGGTGAGTGTGACGCAGACTCCCAGCATGCCTCAGGTGGCCCTCGGGGTTTGGGGCGAATCGAACCCCGTCCCACCGAGACTCAGGCTGCCCATGATGCTCCTCACCGTAACATCCAGGAGTCTGTGGACTCAGCACTCGCAGTACAGTTATCGCAAACAAATACAGAAGTGACTGAGGTAGTCTTTGTGACCATAAACACATCAGGCATGGTTAAGTATGTAATTGTTTTAAATTCAAATATTTTTCTGTGCTCGATTGATCTTGCCTGGTGCAAATCAGCAAACCCAATAAGACCACAAAGCGGGGTTTGCACTTTTTGAGGGTATTTCATACGTTTCAATACACCACACAAGTTCAGTAAACATGACTCCCAAGCAATTACAGATTTGACCCAGGTCAGTGACTGAGAGAGTCATGTGACCATCAATGAACACATACGGTACTACCAAAGAGTCATGTAACCATCAGTAAACACGGACAGTTGTGTCTGAAGGAGTTATGTGACCGTCAGTAAATGCATACATTAGTGTCTGAGGGAGTCATGTGACCATCAGTAAACACGTACATTAGTGACTGAGAGTCATGTGACCATCAGTAAACGCATAGAGCAGTGACAGAGTCATGTGACCATCAGTAAACACATAGAGCAGTGACAGAGTCATGTGACCATCAGTAGAACCTGACAGCATTAAGCGTGACCCTTCACCCCACACGGCAGTGAGTGGAAATGACACCCAGACATGACGTGTGTGTCGCGGTAAGTAATGATTTGTTTGACCTGCTTCATGGCTGAAGCGCATTGTCAGGTGATAAAATTTAGGCACGGAGAGAGTGCAGTTTTTTTTGTAGCTTTGGCCATAATCTATTTGTCTCTTGTTGCTCTTTTGTCCGTTTCCCGATAATCAATGAGGGAAGTGTGCCGATGGGATTTGACATGCCTGAATGCTGAATGCACTCTAGCAGTCCTCTCACTCACACCTTCCCTGCTAGTCAATGACTGCTGCCTGAAAATTAGTTTTTTGTCGTCTTGTTCGCCGAAGAGGCTGGGTGATTGACACAGACATTTGGTTATTGTCTCGAGCGAGCGGGAATGAAAAATGACAGCAGGAGAGTTGTTCTGAAACAGAAAGAGTCAGTTCTGCTTTATTGGGACAATTAGAGTCCCAGGTACTTTTATTGACTGTATTTTTGGTGCAAAAAATGACTGGCAGCGCTAAATTTGAGCGCAGCGATTCTTTAGCCTTCCCTGCTGGCAGTGCTGAAATATGTATATAAAGTAACGGATAAGCACTGTGCGAGCTCAATTTTGAACGGCGTGTTTCTGTCAGACTCTATCCTCTTCTGTTACCTGGGCTCTGTTTTCTGCCTGTTCCTCTCTGCTGGGAAACGTTTAATGCGAGCTGATGGCTGTGGTTTTCCCTGCGCGTTCGTTCTGTAACCGAGACGGGCAGAGACAGAGAAGCTGTTCTCTGACCTGGCTTCCTGTTCTACGTATGCGCCCAGCGAAGGCGTCTTCATCTGTTTTTCCCCATGCGGGGTGCGTGACTAATGGGAAGCACCTCCACCGCCTGTTGTACAGAATGTGAAACCGATGTGAAAGTCTTAAGCTCCCGTACTAACCCTGGGGAGCGGGGCCGCCGGTTTGGGGCGGGCTGGGGGCCCCCTGACTGACGGGGCCCGAGAGCGAGGTCTCGTTGGTCCTCATTACGCGTCCGAGCCCGACTCGGAGGCTGAGGGGGTTGTGAAATGAACGGCGGTGTTTTGCCGAAAAGTTGCTGGGGGTGGAGACGATCGGAGTGGAGCGGGTGCTCTTGCGACGCTCGTGTCCGTTCCGCTCGATTTGGAACGGCATCGAACATTTGGGGTGTACTACACTCTCAGAAATGAAGGTACGGAAAGTGCCTAAAGAGGTACAACTGCTTGTCGCTGGGGCGGTACCCTGTGCATACAATTGTATCTCTAGCCAGCAATATATAGAACTAATTTGATTTTTTGATAAATGTACTCATTTGTACACACAGAGAATGGTACTGTACTTTCTGTGTGCATTCGGGGTCCTTGAAGAACAAAAATGTACTCCACTGTCTCTGTATGTCTGAGAATGCAAGACTCAGGATCCTTGAAACAGAGCCAAATAGGTAGGTTGTGCTGTATGTATGTTTCAGAAGCCATGGAAGTTATGCTTGTTTTCAAAAACACATGAATAGCTGCTTTTTAAGGCTAAAAGATTTCAGATTTAAAAGAGAAATCTTTATGAATGCATAGTTCCCAACAGGGATTGAAAGTTCTTCAATGTGTTTCACCCTTGAAAGCCATAGAAAAATGCCAGTCTGCAGATCTTAAGTAAATAATGAAAGTTTCATTTGTTTTGTGCAGACCTCTTTCTAACTGGCTATCTCATTTCATACTAAAGTCTAGCAATAGCAGTCATAAAAAAAAAAGGAAACCGCTACAAGAAGATATCAGACTGGGGTGTATTGCGAAATGCACGTTCAGGTGTGTCCAACAGACGCAAACTATTTTGAGAGTAACGCATCTCCGAATGCATTTTGTGGAATGAAAGTTGAAGCTGCTGTCGGTTTGAGCCGACAGTCGGCTTTTGAAGGGTGTGTCTCGGGGCTACGGGTTTGCTGTGGCTGCTGAGCTGTGTTTCACGCTGCACACCTTGTTCCTGGTTAGATTTGCATCGCCTCCAGGAGCGCAAGCTACCGCGCAATGAATCACAAAGATACTAAATCCGTCTTCACCGATGACACGTGCCGTATTCATTTTGAAAGCTCGCATGGAGCAGGGGGAAAAGAAGATTTAGGATCCTTTTCCCTCTCTCCACCTCTGTGTCTCGGGTAGACGGGGACCGTCTTTTTCCAAAACCGCGCCGTCGTTGTTTCCGGCGGCCATTTTAATTGCACCCGGGAGTAAACGGGGCCCCCTTTTTCTGCAGCGCCTTGAAGTTTGGCGGAGCGAACGTTGTTGACTTTAGATGCTGCGCTCGTTAAGACACGGCGTATCCGCGGGAGGGAGGGAGGGCCGCGTCCCCATGCCTCTCGAAGCCGGGTTCGAACGCCGGCCGGTTTAAAAAAAAAAAAAACCAAAAACAAAACCGGCTGTGATTGCTGCAGACTCCGCCCCTGGCCTTTCCTCCAGCGCCTGACGCTTCTCTTTTATCTGTCGCCACTTGTGTTTCAACAGAGAACCCGGGCCAGAACCTGAACCGAGTGTTTCAGGAGGTTCCGAAGCGGAGAACCGGCTCGGACGGCAGCGCACGGCCAGGTCTGTCCTTTGCCTTCACTATCGTGGTTGGGAGTGTGATGCCCCGCTGTGTCCCTGTTTGTGTGAGCCTGCCTGCTCCTCTTCTCTCCTTCTGGCCCGGGCTCTGTTGGAAAAACTGCGCGGCAAGGAGGTGGCACTGTAGTACGCGGGGCTCTACGTGCTAACGTGCTATCGTTGTTTTCCAAGGAGCACGTGTGCTCCTAAGTTGGAAAATTTAGGAGCATACTATTGCATCCCAATTCGTAGATCGATTGGGGGCACTGTAGAGCCCTGGCATGGGATAGGGGAACGGGGCGTGATGTTCAAACCTGCCGTTGTCATTTTTTGCGTGTGCCTCATTCAAGTAATGCACCTTTAGTTGACCGACGAAATTGCCAAGTTGTCATACATATTTCCCCCCAGTTACATATTCACGGAATGTTCCCAAATTCAGGTGATGGGCTTCTTTTTGCGTCTCAAATTAGCGAAGATTCCGTACAAAAGAAAGGAAGTCGCCTGGAATAAGGGAGAGTGTGTATGACACAGCTGTGTCCTGTTACAGATAAGTGGACTCCTGTCTCCACCCCTAAGCCTGGAGTTCTGTCAGGGGCTGTAGACGTTGACGTGAAGGTAGTTTGGGACACTTTCAGCTCACCTTGCTGCCCGACTCAGTAATGAGGGCGGAAAACTACCCCCAAGGCTCTGTTGAACTCTGTATACACGTTTTCCTCTTTCATCCAATAATTGCTTTTTATTCATGTCTTGTCCGTTTCATACTGTTCATAAGAGCGTGAATACGATTAGAGTATTTCTTATTGAGATACATCTGCAGCTCTCTCTGTTTGTATTGTAAGTTGTGTTTCTTGTAGTGGTTTAGCCTTCGCTATTTTAAATGGTCGTCATTCCAGGTTTCTTGCCTTGGCTCAAAATACCGAAGCCCGTTTTGGTTCAAGTGCCATTCAACTGCAGTCCTTCGTTTTAGCATCCTTACAGAAAAACAGAGGCGCGAATTGTGGCTGTAAATCTTCAAATTGCCGGGATTGAAAGAAGACCATCGAGCTCTCATTAAAGCCCTTAGCTGCTAAATATTTTACAACTGCAAAGATATTAAGTAAAGCAAAATCAATAGGCCTGCACAAAGGACAGGAGGCAGCTGTCGGTAATTTGTAAGTGTTAGGAAGGTGTGAATGAGCGAGCGAGTCTGATATCTGGTGTTTTCTGGATGCTCCAGAGATCCAACGTTTGGCAGTTTCTAAAATGTATGAAGCTGTTTTTATCAGTCTGATGTGGCCGGTCTCAGCCACCCCAATCATAACCCCAACTATAGCCCCTGCCATAACCCCAACCCCAACCCCAACCCCGACCCCCTATCCTTACCCTCACCCACTGGTTACAGTGCACTAACACCACCCCCCCTTCCTCCTGCAGGGAACATCACCACCCGAATCCGCACCCCGGAGAGCGGCTCGGACGAGGCCATTAAGTCCATCCTGGAGCAGGCCAAGAGGGAGCTGCAGGTTCAGAAAGCAGGTGAGTCCCCAAGCACTCTATGGTGCCTCTGCCTACGGTACCATAGAGTTCAGCCATGGACCTTCCATCTGGAGACTCTGCTAATAAAACGGAAATCCTGCTGTAAAATGAAAGTGTTAAAAATGGATACACATCATATGCAACCCATATTTTGTTTTTGGAAGCATTATTTGTGCTGGGCTATCATTGCATGCATGTAAATTGCTCTGCTGCACTCACAAACCACTGGCTGTATTTTCCACACTTGAAGATATGCAGAGTACTACAGGAGAGCTAGCGCAGATTGACCTGGCGACAACTGGTCACCTATAGGCGCGCATTGGTAGTGCGGGGTGAGCACTGACACATCGGTAACCTGCTGAATCCCTGTTCCCCTCTCCCTGACAAGATAAAGCCAGTAATGTGCAGCAGATTTTGTACAATATTAACTGAAGATAATAGGAAATGTTCAGTGAAGTGAAAACTGGCTTGATTAACAGCGGATGACGACTCTCTCCTGTGTATCTGGTAATGGTACGGGGTGCTCCTTTTGGGGAAGAGCACTCCGTTCTGATAAGCGGTCTGTGGTTAACACAGTCCCTGACTTACTCATAGACACATTATTATGCTGACTGTTGACTACGATCGTTTTTTTTTAACGTACTGGCAATTGTAATTTTGTGCCATTGTTGTTAAACGTGATCATATTCAGGAGCAGTCGGCAATAGACTGCTAGTGGTGGTGCACCTCACCGGTCCTGTGTCTCCTGCTGCTAATGAAACGTTATCGTTCCCCCCTTTCGAGGCTCAGTTTAGCATTTTCCGCGGTGTATCACAAAGGAGGAAAGGAATATGTTCTGTACTACTGTTTACCAACGTGCCGATAAAACCTGAAGAAAACTAGAAGGGTTTGTGCCGGAATTGACGGTTTCTCAGATCGCGCTCAGACAGGAGGCTTGGACTTCTCTCCCCGGGGTGGAGGTTCTTGTTAGGCACTGATAATTCAAAGCATGTAGTGAGCCAAGTGGAGTACAATTCAAAGGAAAATGGGTTTCTCTGAAGCGCTTCTTATTTTCCTTTTGTCTTAATAGCTATTGAGCTGCATTACAATAAGAAATGTGACAGTTCTGTGGTGTCGCGCTAATGTTGTCTCATCCTGCCGCGGTGATACTGGAAGCTGGCTGTTCCCGTTGTAATGTGTACTATGACAACTCCCTTTATTACAAGAAACCATACAATGCAGACGGGTTTTATTTTGGTTCTATTTCGAGGTACTTACAGTAAATTGGCTTTTGTCCATTTACTGTACATCACCTCAGTACGTGGTATTGTATTGCATTGTGGTTCATGCAACCTTGTCATCGACTTGTTTGTCTCTTGTCCAAGATTGATGTATGAGCTATTGGCTGGCGTTAAAAGAAATATCAGGATTTGGAAAGCAGCGAGAGCGTTCATAAGTTCCAGCGGACTGTTCCTTAATGTTATTTGCGCAAGTGAAAAGCGGCTGTCATGAAACGGCCAATGTTGGACAAAAAGGCTGTTGTGCTGGCATTGCCTGAATGAGGTGGGGTTACTGTATTCATGTGGCCTAGAGACAAGGAAGATGTTCGTTTGTAAGTGGACACTGTTCCGACTTGTAGGGAGTGGCCGTAATTAACTATGATTTTGCACCATGCAGATATGGTTTGGGACTTTATTTCTGACGTTAAAGCACAAAACACAGGAGTCCTAAACTGGCAAAGCACAAAGTCTGGTGTCCTTGCGTATCTGCATGTACTGGGGAAACGTGGTTATCGTGTTTCCCACTGGTACAATATTTATGTCTAATTCTTAAACCCATTACCCTACAAATACAGTACTGTAATCTTGGTGGTCATGGAAAAGGTAACTTTTCTTGGGAAATTGTTTAATTATCCCCCAGGTCATCTATCATTCCTGAACATGAGTTAGAGGTGAAAGAGTTCAGCTCAATAAGCGATAATGATGAGTTAAATGGTTCATGCAGTGGCACAGCATACCCAGGGGTTTTAGGAGAACTTGCCAAGCATTTACGGGCTCAGACCCTCCAGGCTTGATGCTGTGCTGGATTATTTCTAGACTGTAGCAAATGACAGACTGGCTGAACGGCCCCCTCTCGTCATTGCATGCTCTTACGGTCTTACGAGCATCTGGGTCAGTAAATTGACAACCCCCGTGTCAGATGCGTGAGAATTCATAATGCATCTGTTGCTAACGAAAGTCAACAATCATACGAAAGAATGTTATGTCTGATTATTGTCTGAAAATGGTGAGTGTACTGGGAGTCTTGGGTGACTCAAATGAAGGATTTGGCTGGGTCTACAGCACCCCCAGGTTTTTATCCAGGGTCTGAGGTGCTGGCATCTCTCCCCCCTCCCACAGCCGAGCCCTCCCAGGTCCCCGCCCCCTCCAGCGGGGGCGGTGGCGGCAGCAGTTCGGACGACACCATCCGCTCCATCCTGGAGCAGGCCCGGCGGGAGATGGAGGCCCAGCAGGCCGCCCTGGAGCCCATGCTGAAGGCCTCATCCATGTCCTCGGCCGACCTGCTCTCCCCAAAACTGCTGGGCTCTGTCCCGGCCTACTCCCCGCTGGCCCTCACCCTGAAGAAGCTCCCCATGTCCTCGTCCTCGTCCTCCGCCTCGCCCCTCCTGGACTTCCACCAGTCCGCGGTCAAGAAGGAGAGCGGCGAGTCGCCCCTGCTCGAGGGCCTCACCGACGGGGGCCACAAGCAGGGCCGAAACGCGGACGGGGGGTCCCGTGCCGGGGGCTCCTGGAGGGACCAGTGGTGGAGCACCATGCACTCGCACCAGGACCGACGCCCCATCCCCACACCGATGGCAGAGGAGAGCCGCAGCCAGGAGGACTCCAAGGAGGTAAGGATCTCCCTGTCCTTCTCCTTCTCCCCCCACCTCTAGGGCCCTGGTGCCCTGTCAGGGTGTTAGGATCCCAGTGATGGGCCTTTAGGGTACAGTTGGGGTGGCTTGGGTTGATATAGGGGGGTTGTTTGGGTGGGGCATTGGGATGGATGAGGGGTGGCTTGGCTTGATATGAACGGGGTTGTTTGGTTGTTATTTCATGGAAATCTCATCTTGGGAGAGCTGCACCCAAGAGTTTAATCACCATATCATATGGGTTCCTGCATGTCAGTGTTATTTATTTTTATTTTCCTGTGAGTCGTATTTTCCTGTGGGTCAATATTTCTGTTTAAAGTACTGAGATTTGAATTTCTGTACAGGAGTTTGGGTCACTGTTCATCATGCAGTGAGCACACTGAAATCACTTTTTGGCTCTCTCTCAGATCCATAACTCAAAATGATGAATGTTTCGCTCACTTAATATTAAGTTAACATAATATTAAGTTTGGTATAGCGAGTGTATTTAATAGTGAAAGTTTGAGAAGAAGATGTGAAGGTAATTCTGTGGACGTTGTAAAACTCAAGAACTTCCTCACCTCTGAATGAGAAAAGGGTTTTTTGACGTGCAGAAACCGTTCTGGTTTCTCCGGCCACCAGATCGAATTTCAGGACTGATGACGCTCCCGTTGAGTGAGGTCGGACAACGGCAGTGGATACGGTCTGCGCGGCGTCTGAATCAGATATCTCGCATACCTGAGCTATCGGTGCACAGAGCCAACAATCGCCGTCGGCAGGGCAACGACGACCATCGCGCCTTTGCCTCCCCTCCTCTCCCGCCACACCCGGTTCGGGGTCGTGTTGGGTTACGCCCTCCCCCCCCCCACGTGGGAGCTCGCTCGCCCCGCTCCCAGCTTATGGCGGGCCGGTGGGCCGGCCCTGACTGACTGTGCCTCTCTGTGTCTCTGCTAGAAGCCCGTGCGGCTGCCCGGCCCTTCGTCCTCCTCATCCTCGCTGGACTACTGGAAGGACTGGCCCAGTGCCGAGTCGCCCTGCTCTCAGGGCTCGGAGCTGAGCCTCCCCGGCCCGCCCGGCGGCGAGACCCCCCAGAGCAGCCCCCTGCCCTCCTCGCCCGCCCTGCTGCCCCTGGGCAAGCCCGCCAAGGTGGCCGTGGCCCCCCTCACGCCCGAGCAGTACGAGGTCTACATGTACCAGGAGGTGGACACCATCGAGCTCACCCAGCAGGTCAAGGACAAGCTGGCCAAGAACGGCATCTGCCAGCGCATCTTCGGAGAAAAGGTCTGCAGCTTCACAGAAACCCCCCCCCCCCCCAAACCCCCCAAACCCCAATACCCCCCAACTTCCACCCACACCTCACAGTTCCAGGCTCCTCCCTCATCCCTTCTCCGTCCCTTCCCCCCCCCAAAAAACCAAGCTCAGGCTCAACTCTCGAGTAGGTGGCACTACAGCGTAAAGTTTAAGGGGGGTTTTTTTTCCGGCTTGACCATCTTCTTGGTACTTTTTTCTGAGCAGTTCCACCTTGGGTCTCAGTCGTTTTTTTGGAGAGACGCCAAAACAGTTTGAACCCTTTTAGCCCTTCTCATATGTGGTACCTTTCTTCTGCTGGTTTCTTGCCAAGATGAACACCTCGGCCCCATCTGCACCGGGCTGCTGGAGGACTGGGTGCCCTTCTCTGCCGCCCATGCCCCGAATGTCCCTCGCCCTCATTAGCCCTCCATCCACGGCCCCGATAACATCAGATTGGCGGGCCTGCGTCGGCCCCACCTCTGGTTTTACAAGCTTTGTATTGTCAGCTCGAATCTTTCATGTCCACCAAATAAGACCAGTCTTCTGTCAGCACGCTGCTCGTTAATTTCATCATGCCTTACATAGCATCGGGAGGCGGAGTACCATTTCAGCAACAAACAACCTCTTTTATAAAAATTCTGCGAGCGCCAAAGCGAAATCGTTTTTGTAAAGATTTGCCAGCCGCGTAAACGCGTTAGGCGGGGGAGAAAAGAGCACGGTATTCGTTTTTGGGGAGAATCGAGTCTGAAATTATGTACAAACTGGCCTTTATTCTATTGGTAAATGATCTAATTGGTCAATCTTTTATTTATACCCCCCTGGAGATTGCTATGAGAGAGAGCTCTGCTCTCTTTACCCATATTTGAAAGAACTGCCAGGCTTTCTTTGGCTTGACTGTATGAAATTTCAAATCTCAGTGGCTTTAAAGCAGTTGTGTGTGTGTGCATGTGTGTGAGAGATTTTACTGTGTGGGAGAGAGAATCTGTGCCTAATTTGCATGTTATTTGGAACCTTGAACTGTAGGTGTTCCATGAATGTTGCCGCAATGTTTATTTTCATTTTGTGAGGGAATGACCCTGTTTATGCATGGGGCTGTTTCTACTGCAAACCAGCCGGTCATCTACTGCAAACCAGCCGGTCAGATCTTGATATCATGCGATAGGCATTCTAGGGATGTCCCTTCCTGTGTGCTGGTCAGATTTTTAGAGTGTGTTTTGTGCAAGCTTTACATTTGACAAACAAGTCTTCTTGAAAGTGGGTGGGATTATTACCTCTGAACCGCACTGCTGTCACTATTCTCATGTTGAGGGCGTGAGCCCGTTACAATAGGCTAGTTATCTGTGTGAACCCTCCCCGGTCACCTCTGTGAATTACCTGCCTGGTTCTGTGTTAATGACCCTCATGGTTCAGTGAGAATGACCAGAGTTGTTCCGTGTGGATGACCTGCCTGGTTCAGTGAGCATGACCAGGGTGGTTCAGTGAGAACGACCAGGGTGGTTCAGTGAGAACGACCAGGGTGGCTCCGTGTTGCTGACCGGCCTGGTTCTGTGTGCATTGTGTGTTGCAGGTGCTGGGCCTGTCTCAGGGCAGCGTGAGCGACATGCTGTCCCGGCCCAAGCCCTGGAGCAAGCTGACCCAGAAGGGCCGGGAGCCCTTCATCCGCATGCAGCTGTGGCTGAACGGAGAGCTGGGGCAGAGCGTGCTGCCACTGCAGGGCCAGCCGCAAGGTACGCCACGCCCGCCCCCACGCCCGCCCCCACCATGCTGACGCCACGCCCGCCCCCACGCCACACCTCCACCATGCTGACCTCAAACACTGAACACCTCGTCTATAAGCACCTCAACCATGCTCAGCTCCAACATCCCTCTCAAACCACACCACAACCATGCTGACCTCAAACACTGAACACCTCGTCTATAAGCACCTCAACCATGCTCAGCTCCAACATCCCTCTCAAACCACACCACAACCATGCCGACCTCAAACACTGAACACCTCGTCTATAAGCACCTCAACCATGCTCAGCTCCAACATCCCTCTCAAACCACACCACAACCATGCCGACCTCAAACACTGAACACCTCGTCTATAAGCACCTCAACCATGCTCAGCTCCAACATCCCTCTCAAACCACACCACAACCATGCCGACCTCAAACACTGAACACCTCGTCTATAAGCACCTCAACCATGCTCAGCTCCAACATCCCTCTCAAACCACACCACAACCATGCCGACCTCAAACACTGAACACCTCGTCTATAAGCACCTCAACCATGCTCAGCTTCCACCAACATCCCTCTCAAACCACACCACAACCATGCCAACCTCAACCACTGAACACCTCGTCTGCAGAAACCTCAGCTGGGCTGAACTACCGCCAACATCCCTCTCAGACTACACCTCAACCATTCCTCTAATACCAACATGCCTCTCAAACAACACCTCTACCATAGCAGGCACACTTCAACTGAACTACATCTAACCCAGTCTTCACCTCAACCGTTCTGCACTGCTGGCAGCTGTATATCCAATATAATCCACAGCCACAGACATGTCCCTGTACCTCAGTGTTCTTTTGTTGAAAAGGTGACTTTGTGACTAAGTGGCACATGCGGGTATGATTAGTACTGTCAATGGCGCCAGGTGCCAACAGTCCTACCTGGGGTTGGTCTGATAAGGCCAGTCTGTTGCACTCTGTGGAGCTGAAAGTCTGTTGCCAAGGTTGGAGCTAAAAGCCCACTGCGCATGAGGGCCGTAACTTGAATGTCTGATCCCAGATAAACTAAAGGTCTCTCGCCACAAAAACTCATAGCAAGGAATGCGAGACTGATGAGGCTAAACTCTCGGTAATCTTTGCGAACAGACTTGTGTGAAACTGCATTCGGCTGGTGTTTGCTGCAGGTGCCAGGTGTTCCAGCTTACCCCAGGAGAGAAGGCGATTGGCTGCGAGCCTTCCTCCTGCCGTCTCAGACCGCTTGCATTATCACCGGCTCCCCGGGGGGCTGCAGTCTGCCCGTGTTCCTCCCTCCTCCTCCTCCGCCTCCTCCGCCTCCTCACCTCATTTCTCATTGTTCTGATTACTGTATAAAAGAATGTCCTGGGCTTGAACTTGGGCGGGAAAAACCAGGATGGATTTCAGAACTGTTGACTCTGGGGTGGGGCGGGAGGGCTCTGTAGATTAGGGCAGCTCTGAACCAGATTTTGGCAAGCTCGGTCCCTCCTCCTCCTCTGTATCTCGCTGTGCTATCCTGTGGATAGGACCCGCTGCTGGCTGCCTCTAGCCTGGATGCTAATTATCGCGCCGTGCTAAGAGCTCAACGGGCCAACCAGGGCTGAGCGGGCGAAGCCTGGCCGGCGTTCCCACGGCAACACTCCGCTGGGCAAGAGATGTGAAAAGGGGACTGTTGGGTGTTTGGGGACAGAGAGCGTTTCCAGGGCAACGTGTCAGTCATGTTCAGTTTGTCGGTCGTTTTGGCGAGAGCGCAACTCGCCCAGAACTCTTGGTCTTCGCAGGTCGTTTTCGAACCCAAACAGAGCCCAGATGCAGGCCCCATGTGCCTGACCCGGCCCGGGCCCTGGGTGGCAGGATTTTAATTACTTGGCGCCTAATCAAAGCGGCGCTGTTGGATCCGTCTGCAGGCCCCCGCCCGGGCGATTCAGCTCGGTGTCTTAACGCCGGGCGCGGGTTCCCCAAACACAGGGGGCTCCCAAGGTGCGAGACCCACCACGCTCAAAAAGCAAATTGATTCTCGTCCAGAAAATAAACAGCAGGTGCGCCAGGGATTTATGCAGCGAAAATCAGCAGTGACTCAAGTCACACAGACATTTTGCAAGGCACCTTCTGTGCCCCTGCCGGATGGATAAACCAAGCTTCTGAGTAACATTGCTTTGAACGTGAAACACACACAGACTCTTAAGGACGTGACCCTTTCAATGCTTTTATTTTAACTTAAACCGAATGCAAGTATTGCTTTTGTGCATTTTTAAACTAGGACTTTATTTGAACAGATATTCAAACCAGAATAACAGCACTTTTTCTCCTCTTCAAATGAGTTCAAATGTCGGAAGAAAATAAGTATTCTAACCATATATTGCTCTTAAAAATCCTGATTTTTTTTGGATTGTTGTCCCCGAAGGGAACCCCTCAGAAAACCAAGTAAATGTGGTCGCTGTGTACTGCAGACTGAAGAGACAGCCATGGAGTGTTCACCGCTCTGAATCACTGTTCTTTCCCTGAGACTCAAAAGCATTTAGGAGTATGAGCTTTGCACAAGCATTATAAAAGACTCTGAAACCGTAAGTAGGGTTTTCAAGGTTTAGCATTAGCAATGATAATGGATCCGACGGGATACGGTGGAATTCTACTATCCCACCCCCCCATCACACCCCCCCTGAATTGTGAAATTAAATCGGTTGGTCTAACATACTGCATTATGGGCCTTATTTGTCTGGTAAGGTCTGTACACCTTGGAACCAGATTTTGTGTACCATGCAGATCATCTCAATTGCTCACACTGAAACTTGACCCATTGCCTGCAAAGACCCCGTAATGTCTCCTTCCACACAACACTCAGGTCACAGCTGTGCTTTCAGGTCTCCATATTACAGATTTATATCTCTATTCCAGTATTAGTATCAAAGGCACTGATAATTAAATGCAGACTGGTTTAAGAGTGCGTGTGGGTATGGTCTCTGAGTAATGGTAGCATAGTGTAATGTTGTAGACTTGTATGGAAGATCTTATGAAGGAGTCTGGAGTGGAAATAGGCTCTGTGTTGGAGTTGGGGGTTCATACGCGCAGCAGTCTGTAGTGGGAAATAGGCTCTCTGGTGGAGTTGGGGGTTCATACGCGCAGCAGTCTTTAGTGGGGAAATAGGCTCTCTGGTGGAGTTGGGGGTTCATACACGCAGCTGTCTGTAGTGGGAAGTAGGCTCTGTGGTGGAGTTGGGGGTCTATACGCGCAGCACTCTGGAGTGGGAAATAGGCTCTGTGGTGGAGTTGGGGGTCTATACACGCAGCAGTCTGGAGTGGGAAATAGGCTCTGTGGTGGAGTTGGGGGTCTATACACACAGCAGTCTGGAGTGGGAAATAGGCTCTGTGGTGGAGTTGGGGGTCTATACACACAGCAGTCTGGAGTGGGAAATAGGCTCTGTGGTGGAGTTGGGGGTCTATACACGCAGCAGTCTGGAGTGGGAAATAGGCTCTGTGGTGGAGTTGGGGGTCTATACACACAGCAGTCTGGAGTGGGAAATAGGCTCTGTGGTGGAGTTGGGGGTCTATACACACAGCAGTCTGGAGTGGGAAATAGGCTCTGTGGTGGAGTTGGGGGTCTATACGCGCAGCAGTCTGGAGTGGGAAATGGGCTCTGTGGTGGAGTTGGGGGTCTATACGCGCAGCAGTCTGGAGTGGGAAATAGGCTCTGTGGTGGAGTTGGGGGTCTATACACACAGCAGTCTGGAGTGGGAAATAGGCTCTGTGGTGGAGTTGGTGGGGGGGGGGGGGGGCATACGGAACTGGGCCTCCCCCCAGGGCCTCCCGGAGCTGTTGTAATCAATTACCCCATCAGAACGCTGATGTATGATAATTACCACCCCCCCAAGACAGCGACGCGTTCAGCCGCATCACTCCTCGCTCACGCTCCGGCGGCTGATTAATATGCAAATAATCAGCCGATCACATGATGAATGGGAGCGTGGGGGGTGGGGGAGGGGGGGGGGGATTCTACGGGCGCGGCAAAGCACCAGCATGATGAATCGCATTTACTGCCTGTCCTACATTAAGCGCCCTTTCTCAATCATTTTTACCGCAAATTAGGCGGAGCACTATATAGATTACCGCCACGACATTAACGGGGGAGGGGGAAAAAAAGACAAAAAAAAAAAAGAAGAAAAGAGGATAGGAAATTAATGGCTTTTAAAATGGGAGCCCGTAGCTTAGGAAGAAATGTAAATGTCAGCTGGCCTCTTTGGCTTAAACCCAGGGCCGGAGGAGAGCGCGAGAGAGCGGCAGAGAGGGAGAATTTAAAAGGACATTATGCTACCGTGATGGTTTTAATGTGCCACTTGTTAGAGGACCCGGCCGGGGACAGTGGTCGGGCGGTCCAGGGACGTCCCGTTTAAAAAATTAAGCGAAAGGCACTTTAGCGCGACCTCACGCCAGCGGAGCAGAATAATAAGCGGAACGCGACCCGATTGGTGGATTATCTGACGAGCCGAGGTAATGGGCGCAGTAATGCTTCTCTCTCGGAGATCTCTCTCAGGGCTGTTTTATTCATTTTTATTTGTTTATTTTATTTGTCAGGGACCGCAACACCGGTGTACCGCTTTGAGCTGCAGAGCTCGTTTTCATCCACAGTCCCTGGGTAGGAAATGCACAATACAAAGGCAATAAAATACCATCGTGTACAGTACTATACAATATGTTAACATACCAAAAGAAACTGACACAAGCAATGCAGTTCAGCACTTGCAGAGTGCCCGTAGATATGGGTCTGGGTAGGGGTTGTGCTAAATAGTGCAGCATGTGCTAACCACGTCTGCGAAGATGGTGATGTGATGTGTTATAACCGTCATTCACAAAGTCAGTTCACTTCCTGTGGTGTATTCTAAACAACAGATACGGAGCGGTTTGATAAGAGGTGAACCAAAGAGGTTTGACGATTCCGGCATACGTTATCAATAAATAAATGTCTGAAGAGCTGACGTAATGGCTTGGCTTTTGGACCCTCAGTAATGCGTCTCTCTCAGCCTGTAACCGCGCTAACGCTAAAGCGATGCACAGAAAATGTAACGCCTCATATCACAGATGAAAACTGAGAGGTGCGGGGTGGGGTTCAAATCATGTGTCATTTTAGCCCCTTATGGGCAGATGTGACCTGCATGTTACATCTCCCTTAACAGATGGGTGCGACACCAGCATTGTATTTGATCACTTGACCATTGAAATATATTGTGATTCCTCAACCTTTCTATGGGTTTTCTATAACGGTGTTTTAGTCCATAACGGGCTAAAGAGCTGACTTCTCCTGAGCTCTGCTCATAAGTTTCTCATCTCGCCCTCTGAGAGTCTCGCACGGGCCCCGCCCCCTCCCCTCCGGTGATTGGCTGAGGCGGTGAGCGGCGTCCTCAGCGACCCTCGTTAGGTAGCGACGGTTAACCGGGCTAAAAGCGGCCCTCCCTGGGGTGAGCGCACCAGCCCCTGCAGGTGCCGCGCTCTCCGCCCCCGCATCTGTCAGAGCCCATCCCCTCCCCGGGAACGCCAGTTCGCCCTTCCGGAGTCGGCGGTGCCTCTCGCGTGAGGTACGAGTCTCTAATTCGGGACGCCGCGGCGAGTCCCGAGAAGGCTGGCCCGTGCGTTCTGCGGGCCGGCGGCCGGGACGGGCTCACCGCACGTCCCCGGCGGCGCGGCACAGTTAGGGGCTCGGGGGACGGCAGCCTGCCGTGCGGAAGGGCGCTCCGTTCTGCTGCTCAGGCACATTCCCCACGCGCTCAATATTTTAACAGCTCTGCTCATATTCTCCAGAAACATATTTCAGCAGCTCTGTTCTATCCCTCTGCTCTCTTTCTCTGCCCCCTCATTCTCTCTCCCTCTGTCCAGTGTCTCTGTCTCCCTTCATTCTCTATCCATCTGCCTACTTTTGTCTTCTACAATCTTTCCTTCTCCCCACCAGTGTCTCTCACTCCCCCAACTCGCTTTCTCTGGCTCTTACCCTCTCTCTCCCTGTATGCGTCTCTCTTTTCTTTCTCTATCCATCTCACTCGCTTTCTCTTTTACTCTGTCCTCCGCCATCGCTTCCCTTCTCTGCCAGTTTCTCTCTCCCACTCTTTCTATTCCCACTTCTCTCTCTCTATCTCCCTCTTTTCATTCTCTATCCATCTCCCTCTCTTTCTCATTTACTTGGGCTTCCATCTCTTCCTTTTTCCACCAGTAACTCCCCTCCCCTCCCTCTCCCGGCCTGTGGCTCCGCCCCTCGGGTGTCGTGGTTGGCTGCGCCGCGCGTCGCTGGCAGTGTCACCCGTCCTCCCCGGTCCTGTCCTCGTCCCCCACCCCCCCCGCCCCCCCCTCCTCACCACGCCGGCAGTTAAAATGTCACCCGCCACCGAGCGGGCCGTGCCGGAGATGCGAGCTGACTGGCTCCCTCCCAGCCGTTTCCCCCGGCGACGCGGAACGCTAACCGCTACTGACGGTTCCCCTGGCTGCTCACTTCAGCGCCGCGGCCAACCCCAGCCAGCCTCGCCGGGCCGGAGGGAGGGAGGGAGGGAGGGAGAGAGAGAGGGAGCCCACTCCGCCAAGCGCTGAACAGAACTTGAAATATTTTCTTGAAAGCCAGTTGTTATTCAAACAAGCAGGCGTCAAAAACTAAACCGACATCTCTCTCGTGTGCACTGCTAGAATGACACCAGAGTTTCTGTGTGTGTGTCTGCTTAATCCTATAAGACACTCATTGCAAATACCCAAAGTGAAGAAAGATGTTGTACGGTGTAATATAAGCGTCGCACTCCATTTTGTAGGCAGTACTCCACACAGCCAGCAGTGCTTTCGAGATTCTCTCCACGCTCTTTTGTCGGTGCTGTGTCGTGCCTGAAAAATATTCTTCTCGTTACATGGCAGTGAAAGTGAGGCAGGGCTGTTGATCAGTGTGAGGAGACTGAACTCGGGGGGCAGGGTTCGTCAGACAGCTTGGTGAATGCGGTGCTGTGTTAATCTCACACCGTGCAGAGCAGAAAGGTTGCTGCTAATTCTTTCTGCTTTGTGAGCTCACAGCCCAGTCTCACCAGCCCCTTATTTTAGATTGCATGTTCTCTCTCTTTTAATTATGGAGTAACTTTGCTGTTCTCCCAAAAGTGGTGTGTACCATTGTGGCACATCCGTGGGAGGGCAGACCATTGTGTAGCCCTGTTCTCAAATAAGTGCAGCCCAACTGAGTTTACAAAAAAATGGAAAAGTAACTAGACTAGTATGATTATATTTATTGCTTTTAATGTAAACATGCGACATGATTTGTATGAAAGGTGCTATACAAATAAAGTTTATCATCATTATTGGGTACATGACTGGGAACTGGGAGGTTGGTGTCCCCTACTCGGTCTTATCAACTGTAAGTCGCTTTGGATAAAAGCGTCAGCTAAATAACTAATGTAATATTATTATTATTATTATTATTATTATTGGTATTGTTGTTATTACTATTACTATATTATACTGTTATTGTACACAGTTTTTGGAGATGCTGGATGCTGTGACTGAACGGTATTTGTTCTGCTGCATGGCAGAGAAAATGGAGGGCAGTTTCTCAGAGTGGAGAGACAACTGGGGTTGGGGAGGGGGGAGGGGAGGTTAGACAGCACAGGATGTTCTCTCTTAATTATGGAGTAACCTTGCTGCGCTCCCAAAATGGAATGTACCAATGCAGCCTATCAGTGGGAGGGCGGACTAAGGACCCACCTTCAAATAGATTGTCTAGCCCAGTTCACAAATAAGTGCACCCCAGCCCAACTGAGATTTAAAAATGTAATTACCTAGACTAGTGTGATTATATATTTTCATATGTAGCGCTTTGTGTTACTGGTTTATCTTCATTTCCTGAATTAAAATTAATTTTCCCCAATCCTGGTATGGAACATGCCATGCTGTCTCTTGCTGAAATTCAGTTGAACCCAAAGTGTTCCAGTTGGAACTGAAGATTCCGGCCTCACCAGGTGCAGCACTGTGGCAGTAGACATTCAGAGCAGCACTGTGGCAGTAGACATTCAGAGCAGCACTGTGGCAGTAGACATTCAGAGCAGCACTGTGGCAGTAGACATTCAGAGCAGTCCTGTGGCAGTAGACATTCAGAGCAGCACTGTGGCAGTAGGCATTTATTGCAGCACTGTGGCAGTAGACATTCAGAGCAGCACTGTGGCAGTAGACATTCAGAGCAGCACTGTGGCAGTAGACCTTCAGAGCAGCACTGTGGCAGTAGACCTTCAGAGCTGTCATAGCACCAGAACCTGCTGCAAATTATATCGGCATTGTATTCCAAATAAGGCGGTGCGATTGATTACTCCAATGAATATACAATTATTTTCCTAATTGTAACAGATTATTAGCTGTGTAAACAGCATTAGAGTTATTCTGAACCCGTTCAGTTTACTGCCTCCGTGTTTCACACTGCATATGCAACTGCTGCTAGTTATTCTTTGTCCCAGTAACAAGCAGGCAAATTTGGCGGACAATAGCGACGGCTTTTGAAAATAGGTTTGTGGGTAACGGCACAGGCTTCTGCTCTGGATGCTTTCCCATCTTCTGTTCTCTCCTCAATGTGGGCAGCTCTCCCGCTATCTGTTTTAGCAGCTGCCGGCTCATTGAGAATGAATGCGCGCGCTAGCAACGTAGCGTAGCGCCGGGCTGCCTGCAAGCTGCAGTTGCCGGATAGCGTGCCTGTAATGGGCGCGTGTGAAGTGAAAATGAATTTTGAAAAACGTTATTTATTACGTAATTCTCCGGCTCTCAGGACCTGGCTTGCGTGCAAACGTGGTCAGTGGCTTTCAGCGGTCACGAACGCTCCGGGAATAAACCCCACTAAAACGGTTACAGCTTACGGTTAAACGGCCACTATCCAACATCAAAGCGTGGAGCGTGATTCTTTTGAGAGCTGCGTGTTGTCAGGCTACGAGGCCGCAGCTGAGAGCGCAGATACGGGAATTCCGCAAATTCGGCCGGTCACGGTCCGTAAACAACCGTTTTGAACTGGCAAGTTGGAAAAGGTTCCTTGTTCTGAAATGGCGGCTGTATTCGGGTTCATCCTGATGTTATTGGTAGCTGGCCAGGCTGCCACCCCAGGCCTTCCTCTCCCTGGTTTCTGTGTGATTGCACTCTTATTTCTGCTGATTCACACGCAGCCCGGACTCCCAGGGCCTCCCTGACTGGAGCGCGGCTTGAAGGGGGAGTTCATCGGGCGTGCGTTGGGGCATCACATCGCTATTGGGTGGGAGGAGTGGGTGAAAATGACAGATTCACTGAACGGGGCGGTGATTCGGATCATTCCTGCAGCTGTCCCTTGAAAAAGTCGGGGAGGGGGGGGATATCACGGGAGACCTGCTTTGGAGTTCTGAGATAGCGCAGCGCCCGTTATTGCGTTTGGGTATCAGACGGAAGGTACTGGAAAGGAGCCTCAGCTGGAGTTGTTATTCGCTGCTGTAGCGGACCGGGCCACGTTTGAAGCAAAATGGCCGCTCGGGAGACTGCCGCGGTCAGTGTGAGCACCAGCCCTCGCCACGGAGACCAGACTGTCACGGCACGTCCGCGGGCCGGGTTTAACGGGGGCGGGCGGAGTGTTCGTCACTGTCAGGGCCTGCTCCGGGGGTCTGTACCCCCCTCTCAGCAGTGCCCGCTGCAGGAGTGTTTATCTCCGCGCGTTAGGTGGGAGTGCCATTACATGACAGCGGCGGTGTTTGAATAGTAAACACGGCCGGGTGCGTGTCTGCCCTATCCATCACCCGCTCCCCCCCGCCCCCCCTCTCTCCCGCATCGCTTTGATCGGCTCGCTGTTCCGGGGCCTTCCGCTCTCGTGGGCTGCTTAACACCGTCATCACATCACCGCTGGACGACTCACCTGTGCGCAGACTATTGTTACCTCTTTGTTTTTGTTTTTTTACCAGGGGTGTGACTTCCTGATCCAGCGAATTGGTTCTCACACCCTTCAAAGCAGGGATACTCAATCTTACCTTGAAAGGGGCCGGTGTGTGTACAGGCTTTTGTTCCAAGCAGTTACACACCCAAATCTACTAATCAAGGTCCTTCACAAAGACTGGGGATCTGTAACTGCTTGGTTGGAACAAAAGCCTGCCCCCAAGCCTGCCCTCCCTTTCTGGGTAAGATTGAGTATCCCTGCTTTAAGGTGTGAGATCACAGATGTATGATTAGAATCCTCTCAGCTGAACATTCTAATGTGGATGTAATAATCACTACAGAATTCTGGAACACTGACTTAATCTAATTTGGAACGCGTTTCTCAAAATTCTATTTCAACTTGGCACTGTTCCCATGCACTTGCTGTAATAGCTGCCACTGCCATGTTACTGGAAGGTTGGCTGGACATCCGCCGTGCTGAACAGATTTATGTGGAATTGGAGTGGAGGAATGGGGATGTTTAGGGGGCGTTTAGGCTGCAGCGCACTGCTCTGGTCATCCCGCCGTAGGCCCGTTTTGACCCCGGTTTCGCCTCGTTTCGTGTGCCCACAGAGAACACCCCCAAGACCTCGGCCAGCTGCAGCCCGGCGCCCGAATCGCCCCTGAGCTCGGCGGAGGAGTCGGTGAAGAGCCTGGGGGAGTCGGGGTCCCAGCCCCCCGCCCCGGAGCCCAGCGAGCCCTCAGAGTCACAGCCCAGCACCCCCCTGCCCGTCCCGGGACACTCCGGCCTCAGCATTCAGGAGATGGTGGCCATGTCCCCGGAACTGGACACCTACGTCATCACCAAGAAGGTCAAGGAGGTGCTGACCGACAACAACCTCGGTGAGTGTGGGATTGACCGCTATTAAATCCTTAAATCTCCCCCCCACTGACCTGTGCTCTCTTAATCAACCCCCCCCACACCCTGCCAGGACCCCTCTATAATGTTGCTGGTAGGTATAATATGGTAACATTTGGTGTTGAGATACAGCAATAATCACTGGTGCTGTTAATAAAATTACTCTTATTATAAGCATACCAGAAGACAAAGTTTAATACCATCATCACTTCGCTAATTAAAAATAATGAGAGTAATCCAGCTCCCCATCTTCCCTACCAGGTGAAAGTACCCATTTAATGTCCAGTGCTTTACAGGTTCTTTTGCGACTCGATAAACCAGCGCTGCTCAACTCCAGGTCTTGCTGGCCGCAGTGTCTTCAGATACTCGCTCCAACCATACCACTACAGCACCAGATTTCACTAATGAGCATACTTTCTCAAGCGAAGAGGTAAAGTACGGTGAAATCTGGTGGCGTAGCGCATGATTGGAGCAGACATGGCAGTGGTTGTGAATGGCCCCTGTATCCTGAAGCAGGATTACTTGAGTTGGCTGGATAACTGCTCTGAGTAAAACCCGGAATCCTCCCAAAGTTTCCCCGCTAGCTCAGTAACCCTGCTTTGTGATGCAGGCCCTCGGAGTGGAGTGGCGGGGCTGTAAGGCGTTAAGCTTGCAGGCAGCGTTTTGCCCTGCAGGGGGCAGTGCGGTCCCTGTCCCCGTGCAGAGAGAGGGCTGTTGGTCATAGCTGGGTGAACTGGAGTAGCCCGGAGTGGCGCACCGTGAGAGACAGGGGCGGGTGTGTCCATGGCGACGGGGGGCGGGCGTGTCCATGGCGACGGGGCGGCAGTGATTAATGGGGCTCTGAGCGCGAGGTGCAGAGATGGCGGGCGGGCCTGTTCTGCCGTAACGGCCAGTGCACTCCTGTAACCCCCCCCCAGCATTTCACATTACAGCAGCCCAACCATACTCTCTTCCTCCTCCTCCTCCTCCTCCTCCTCCTCCTCCTCCTCCCGTGTTCCAGCCAACCGAGCCGCCTCCGCTCTGTCAGAGACTCGCTGTGATGCGTCTTCCTCACACCCTCTTTCTCCCCCTCCTCTTCCTCCTCCCGTGGCCCAGACCGGCCCGTCCCGTCGGGCGTCGCTGTTACAGACGGCGGGGAGCCGTCACTACGCCACCGGCCCCCCCATCCATCCTGCCCCTGCCCCTGCCCCCCCCCCCCCCCCATCCATCCTGCCCCTGCCCCTTCCCCCCCCATCCATCCTGCCCCTGCCCCCCTCCCCTGAAAGATGGATGTTGTCATTTAAGCGCTTTAACCGCGCTCCGCGGCCGCGACTTTCACGCGGAACGGAACCGCGGCGGCCTCCTCGCTCGCCCACGGCGCCTCCGCCCGCGTTTCAGAGACGAGCTCGGCCTCCATTTATCACCCCCTCCCCCGCCCCGGGGCCGGCCCCGCTGATCTCAGTGGCTCTCCGGCAGATTGGAACAGCTGCACTTCTTCAGCATTGTTCCAAACGCAGCGCGCAGAAATGTTATTTAAACGTTGCAGAAACGTGGTATTGATACGCGTATTTAGGCGCTAACCTTGAGCCAACCCGCACTGAGTACCCTGGACAGCCATTTCCAAACTGTGTGTGCAGCTCTCAGGGGTAACGGTGTGGATAAAGGAGAAAATGGCGTCGCTCAGCGTGTGTGTGCGCGTGTGTGTGTGTGTGTGTGTGTCCAGTGTGCGGTCTGTGCTTTAAAGCATTTAATAAAAATTTGACTAGCGGTTTGCAGCGTTGGAAACGACCGGGGTATCGTGTGCTTGTGGCTTCAGTATATGCTAAAGCCTTTTAAAGACGTGCGTCCTGCAGCTTATCTTTTAATCACCTAAATAAGATTAGCCTTGCAGTGCCTTTGCAGATCAACACCTGGAGACATTGCTGTGTGTGAGCCTTCCACAGCTTATCATTTGACAAACAGTAATGTACTACTTTTACTTTCATTTGCTTCCAACCATTAACCCGTCAACATCAACTTCACACATTTTTGCTCAGGCCAAGAATATTATTAATTTACTCTTTAAATATTGTATTAAGTACTTGAAATGTAGATGTTTCAGTTCTTTTGAACTTTAGTAATTAAAAAAATGGGGGATTTTCCTGTTTTCCCCTTCGTACATTCCACCAAAAGAGGCCCACTGTTCAAGACCCACAGTTTGTCATGTCCAAGAACCTGCCTTATTTTGTTCTCCGTGTTAGCCTGATTTGAACTGTTGTAGCTAGCGTTTAGCACGAACACCACCGGCAGCCAGAGCAGAGTTTTAAAGCTAAGCGCTGGACTGATTTGTGGTGTTGGCAGGGTTTTATACGAGAGCGTAAACGCGTTTGCGTTGGAGGTGTGAAACCTGCGCAGGGTCGATTCGCAGCGGCGGAGTGATAAATTGAGGCCACCCTCGTCTCTGAAAGGCCAGAATCGCAGGAATTCAGCAGACAGTCCAAACACCACGCGCTCTGCAGAGCTCTACATGGCTCCTGTTTTCGTTTCCTCCTGAAAATGTATGCGCACTAACTGGGAAAATAATTTAGTAACACATCTACTAATTATGATGCATTAACAAGCTCTAATTATGATGCAAAACCGCACTAAATCCGTATTCAATTTTAAGTTTCACCAGCTATTCAGAACTATGTGATTGGTTGTGCTGTTTTTGGCCGTGTTTCTGAGGGGGTTTTAACTGAAATCAGATCAGCTGAACTAACCGTTATCACCCTGTTCCTCAAATAACAGGATTACCAGAATTACCCTCACTTTACCTGGGAATTTGGTGTGAAAACAGTAACACTAATTATTTAGT